>NW_013954027.1:55070-59000 GCF_001266775.1 Austrofundulus limnaeus
CACACACACACACACACACACACACACACACACACACACATATGCAGCCAAAAGCAATATTATACAACTTTTGCTTATTGCTGAGTAAATTTTTTTCTTTACCTCTGGTTTTCATAGCTGACCTCAGCTTGTGCCTCGGTGCACGCCGTGCCTTGCCGCTACACTCAGTTGTCACTCTCACCCTTTTCACTTTGGTCTTGCGCTCTGCAAGGGTCGGTGATCCGTGGATACTGCGCTCTGAGCCTGACAGGATTTTGGAGGGGGACACAGACTGACTAGTGGGGCAGCCGGTGTCATCTATTGTAGACAGGCACACAAACCAGTAAAAGCCCAGAACAAAATTCTGCCCCAGCTGTTTCTTGACATTTAAAGCCTCGGCTGTTCTCACACAAGTCCATCCTGGTCGATATGGGTTTGCTGTTTGTTAAAAAGGACCCAGGTTGACTCAACATAAAAAATACATGAATATTCTGTTTAAGATTGCATAATTCTTTTAAACCATCAGCAAGAGCACAGCTCTGACACCTGATGGAAATATATACTTTACACTTTACTTTATACACAATACTTTCAAGACTTTATATTCAGTTATATAAAGTGACAAAAATCCTACAATACAATATAAAAAAGCCAACCAATAAACCCTGCTGATTTTGACCTGAAACAGAACTTCTTACTGGAGCAAAAGCTGTTGGCACTGATGGTCCTCTTAGAGTGGTCGGAGCTGACGTCACACTCTTTACCTTCCTCCTCTGAGAACGGGGAATCAGGCAGAGGAGACACTTTGTCCTTTCCTTGGAAAGGACGAAGGACCAAACGCGGGATGCGGCTACGGGGACTTCCCTTCCCAGGTGATTTTTTTTCCTGTTTAAAACATTTGTCAGAGAAAAGGCTAAGAACAGAAAGTGAAGTGGTTGGTTATGATGACCAAAATGTCTTATTTCCACAGTTTTACTGTAATGCTCAAAGAAGTAACTTACAACAGGTGTCACCAACAAAACTTGTTTATGGTAGTAATTCCCAACCTTTTTAGACTTGTGTACCCCTGAGCCATTTTGTCACACCTCTAGTACCCCTTCAGTCAAACTTAATGATGATTCTCCAAAACTATAATGTACTACAACCGATTATAAAATGAAAATTATGGATTTAACCCCCTAGAACATTTACTTCTCAGGCATTCAGTTCTTTTAAACTTAAATTGATCAAGAAGATAAAAACATTGCCTTGAAAGTGGATAAGTGTTTAGATAAATAAACCAGATTATGGCAGGTGCAGAAAACAGCAACATCAAAATACATTGTATTTTCCAAAATACATCAGAAAATCACCCAAATGAGCAAATTCCACGAGATTCCACAATTTATACTGGATTCCATTTTGTGTTAATTCCATGATTCTGACTGCAATTTCCACCTTGCGGAAATAATAGGGCCTTAATAGTCCTATTTTTATTTTATTTTTTTACACACCTGGGAAAGTTTTCCACGTACCCCTGGTTGGGAATCATTGGTTTAGGGAACCATTTTTTTCTCACTGAAAGCTGTTGACTCTCAGTAAAAAAGTCTCAGGTTTGCCACTTTTGCCTTTCTGAATGAAGTGTGCATTTGTGGATTTTCTCCAAGTATGCCTCCCACTGACCAAACATGCATGTTTTGTTAATTGATAACTGTAAACAGAAAGAGTGGGAATGGTTGTTCTTATTGTTCACTATAGTGTCCGCCTCTCACACAATGATACCAGAGTAAGGCGCCGGGACCCTGTGTAGCAAGCCAAATTAAACTCATGTCTAGTTGGGCCCAGGCCAGAGTTCCTGAGGCCCAGCTGGGGTTATAAATTAGCCTAGGCCAGACTGTACTCCTTCAGACTAGAACAAATCCTATTTTAGAACGCTACAGAAGATCTTTCCTGCCCACAGCATCTACATTAACTCTTTAGTTAAATGAGTTACAACACCTAATAATTTCCTTCTGGGATCAATAAAGTATTAATGAATTACGGTATTCAGTCACAAAGTATGTCTAATGTGTGTTAGCAGAGTCGTGAACAGTGACTATTTTGGGCTGCTGTGGCAGAGTGGTTAGGGGAGTCCTGGAACCGGAAGGTCGCCGGTTCGATCTCCCGTCCAGCTGTCTCAGTTGTTGTGTCCTTGGGCAAGACACTTCACCCCAAATGCCTCTGATGTGTGTGCCATCAGTGTATGCATGTGATTGGCACTGATTAGTCTCCATAGAGGATTGTACATGTTAGCTTTGTAGAGACAGAGTGCTGTGTGAATGGGTAAATGAGGACACAGATTGTAGTGTGAAGCGCTTTGTGTCCTGGATGGATAGAAAAGCGCTATACAAGTAGAGTCCATTTACCATTTATTCCAACAGTAAATTTGTTTGATTTGTTATCATGACATGATAAATATTTGTCTAATATTTTATAGACGTTTTTATGGTCAAAGCAAAAAAAGTTTTTATTGATATTTCAGCTATGTCAACAAAGTGTCATGAATTGCAGGCAGGAAAGAACCCAGGGCACGGTGGGAGCAGACGTGGAGTCAAGGGAGGCGGCGGGAGCCAATAAGGAACCGGTGGAGGTTGAGGGAGCCAGAGTCTCGACGACAGTGACTGGAGAAGAAGAGGCAATGGCTGACAACCCAGGTGACATGGAGGCGATGGCCACCAAGCCAGGCGACATGGTGGCCCAGGACCCTCAGGAGCAGAGGGCTCAGCAGGAGAGCAGGAGGGGCCACAGGAACCAGAGCAGGAGGGCCAGCATCAGAGGGATGGAGGATGGGCTTCAGAAACCCCTGGCACCACCAGTTCCGATGGATACCCTTACGAAAAGTGTCCCTTCAGGCCAGCCAGCTCACCCTGCCATCTCCTCCAGGATCCCCAGGATCTTAGACAGTGGAGAAGCTGACATCATGCAGGTTGTGGGGAGAGAGGAAAAAATCTGCCTGCTGGGTTCAGTTGTTGGTCGGATCATTCTGTCATGAATTGCAGACAGGAAAGAACCCAGGGCACAGGCAGCATCCATAACAAAGGCTTTAATAAAGAAAAATGCTAACGAGGCAGCTCAAAAGACTTACAAAACTTGGTGTGGCAAAAACTCGAGGACATAGACAACCAACAGGCTGGACGACACAGCACAGTGATCCGACAAGGAAAGTGAAGACAAGATACAGAATATAAAGATGAGACTAATGAGCACAAACAAGAAACACCTGAGGGAGAAACATGAGGATCAGGTGTGAGTGGGTGGGCCTGGAGAAAAGGCAGACAGGAGGAAGAAAACAGAGGACAAGACAGAAAACTAGAATAAATCAGCACAGACACTGATCATAACACAAAGAAATAGTGGTCTGACTGCACCCTGATGATAGTCAGGTAGATAGAGGATTTTTTTGTGGTTTGGGGGAAAAAAAGAGAGCCAAACTGGTCGACAAGTGTAAAACTTAAGCTATGCTGTGCTAACAGCTGTTTAGCTGCAGGGATACTTTAATTCATCATCCATCATGTTTATTAGTAGCTTGAAATTTTTTTATTGGGGACTCTAGTCTTGAATAAAAATATTAACACAGAAAGATATATATTTTATGACCAATTGAATTGAATTGAATCAAAATTTAATTGAATTGTGACCCAAAGAATTATAATTGAATTGAATTGTGAGTTTTTTTTAAACAATTTCCAGCACTAATGGAACATGAATTAAGCTGTATGGATTGTTTGGAAAGAGTTTAGAAATATAATGAGTAGAGGAGTAAAAGTTGGAGATATCGTTATGTTAGAAGGAAAACAGATTTTTTTTATGGAGGGACATTATTGTTTTCATGAAGCTGACTGGCTTAAGCTGCAGCCATACTTCCTTAATATTGCATGTTTGTCTCTGGACTGTGGATACACCTGGTTAACATTACAGTATATATATATATAT
>NW_013954027.1:60000-62750 GCF_001266775.1 Austrofundulus limnaeus
ATTTTACATTTTGAAATTTTTTTTGAGGAGTGATGTTTATAGTTGAACTTGAGATACCTATTCTATTCTGGGTCAATTTGCCTCGCTAATTAAAAACCAAGACAAATGAGTCATGAAGATTTGGATTGAAAATAAACTTCCTTGCCTAAATGAGCAGCAACCTCTGAATACCGCAAACCTTCATCCACTGTGACATTAGGGCCTAAAGCAGTGGAAGATGCTCAACCCTCTTGTGCCACATTGTCCTAATATCTGCCAATTTATCTGTTTTCTGTCTGACAGCTCTTGTCTCTCAGTAATCAAAATGGATTACTCAGGAGAAAATATAAAGTCTCCACAGACGTTGTGGCATGAAATGTTGCCCTGCCTGTCTCTGCATCTCATAGATTATTTGTTGATTCATACTTTGACTTGTAGGCACCAGCCAGGATGAGGACCTCCAAGTATGCAAAATGCATTTTATGCATCTCCTTCCAACTCTCCCCAGAAAAAGACCTTTGTTATAGTTTAGTCACTTCAAGAACAATTTTCTGTATTGAACTGGGCATGAGAAGCTCAAAAACTGACTTGATGTCTGTGATACAAGTTACTGCCGTCCTGGTAGGCCCTGGCAGGCCCTGGCACTGTATTTATTATATTTTCCATGCTATTTACTTGGAGATGAAGACCACTGTATTTCACCATTAATTCACCAACATGAATGGTTAAGACACATCATCTTCTATGTCACCATCATGATCAAAGAGAAGTTCCAGCCTTTCCAAGATTATCATCTTTTTATTTCTGGTGCTCATTTTTTGAGTAATTAAATATGTATCTGAAGTGTGTAATGTTTTTAGTACTCCCTTGCAGGGAATATTCATGTCCCCCGCACCCCAACCCACCACTGCTGTGCTGAGAGTCCACTCAATGTGGGTGGAGTTTACCCACGAGAACAAAAAGGTTCCCGTCAAAAGTTGTAAAAACACCTGCATTCTCGCAGTCTCCTAGAGAAGTAAATAAGAATAGGGAGAAAGTGTGCATGTGTGTGTGGGTGTGTGTGTCTATTTGTTTGAGGTGAAATATGTCTCACAGTTGCAAAGAAACAAATAGTATTGGACAGTTTTGACCCTTTTTACCCTTTGTGGTGGAAATATTTTATATAATCCTGGCCAACTCCTAAGTTCACATTACCTTGACATGTTCTGTTCTGTATCTCTGATAAACTGCCACATTAATCTGTTCTCACAATTTTTAAAGACGCCATCTGACGTCTACAGACCTTGTGCTCATTTCATATTGCATGTGTAACTTGTAATTATTTCATTGGTCTCTGAAATTATTTGTTCTTGCGGACCACGCTCGGAAGTTATTTATATGCATTTCCTGTCTGGCTGAGCAGTGATGACTTGACAGAGCCATTGATCTCTCTGACCGGTTACCGCTCTGCATAATTCAATTCAATTCATTTCAGTTCAATTCAATTCAAAAATACTTTATTGATCCCAGAAGGAAATTTGGTAATAACGGATTTAATAATAGAAACTTTATTAAATCATCTGACGACCAAACCACGCAGTGCACCAGTCTTTTATTCATGTGTTTCTGCCTTAGTGGAATATTTTCCACAACAGATTTGGCGTCACGACAGAGACCTTCTGCGATGCGACAGCATTTTTCCAGAGCCGAAGAGGAAAGGACAGCGACCGGAGCTTTTGGCTTTCGCAAAAAAAGCTTTTTCTATTTTTTTCCTCCATCGTTTTTGTAACATCGGGACTGATGGCTTTCGCTTCGGTGCCAGAGGGGTGAATTGATCATGGAAGGATACCAAACCTTCGTGGCAGAAATGCGGTGAGTTTTTGAAATATCTGCTATACTTTAAGCTATGGCTGAATGGCTAGCAGGCCATGCTAGCTCAAATGCAATGAGATTATATGGGATGCTAGGCAGCTAGATAGCATCCAATGCTAAAGCTAACGTTAATCCGACCCATTGAAAATCAATTCTAATATTTAATTCGAAGGCCTGTCCATTTTCTGCAGCTACTACTGGTGGTGGTATGTGTTTTTACGGGCGGTGGCCCGAGCTAAGTTGAAGAAACCCACAAGGTTTCCGACTTTCAGAGTGTAGGTTTACTACTGCAGTGTTACTGTTGTTTCTCTGACTTAGATCTGCATGGGTCAATTGTGTGCAGATTTTAGGAGCGTAACTTGTTCTGTCTCAAATAGTTTTTACGAAAAGTCTTGTCCAATTTGGGGACTTTTCGAGCTAAACTGAAGTTACCAGTAGGCCTAACTACAGAGTACTGAGTGGGTCTGGTTGTAGGGAGATAGTTGACCGCTATTTTCTTAGGATGCAGGTTGTGGAAAATCCTGCGTGAGCGTAACTTTTATTAAAAGGACACGCCCGCCTCCTCTTTGGAATGAAGAAGTTGGTCTTTCTGTTTTTAGACACGGGAACAGAATGATAAAGAGACAGGGTGGTGGGGGCGCTAGTGAGCACCGTATGGAATAGACGTGTTTTTTTTCTGGCTCCTCACCACTTAAAAATAATTCCATATTTACATTGATATTTCACTCATATTTCGGTTTCCCCGTGTTATGACTGACTGCTTTAACATTGAGGATGACTAAACCCAAGGCGGATAAAGGAAAGAAGCAAGATAAGGCTTCGGAAGAGATGACTGGGCAGCACGTGCTGGAGCTAGCTACGCAAGCTACAACCGCAACAGAAGCTGAACTAGCATGTGAGCATGATACGGGATCCTCTAC
>NW_013954027.1:67217-67718 GCF_001266775.1 Austrofundulus limnaeus
CATTTCTACTGTGTCTGACCCAAATGGCAGATTTATATTGGTAACCGGCTATTTATATTCCTTTCATGTCACACTTCTTAATGTATATGGTCCTAATTTTGATGACCCAGGCTTCTTCAGAAAAATATTTAATTTGGTTCCTGACCTGGCTGATACACATCTAATTTTGGGAGGGGATTTTAACTGCGTGCTTGACACCTACCTAGATAGGTCAGCTCGAACGAGACAGCCACCCTCCTCCTCTTCTGTGGTTTTGAACACCCTCATGACCACAACAAATCTGGTTGATGTTTGGAGACTACAGCATCCGGTGGAGAGGGACTATTCCTTTTTTTCAAATGTGCATAAGTCCTATTCAAGAATAGATTATTTTCTATTGGATTCTAAATTAATACCTAATGTAATATCCTCTAAATATCAAACGCTTTTAATCTCTGACCACTCTCCAGTTTCACTGACTCTCGATCTTAACCATAAGAAACAACAATATTTTTGGCGTTT
>NW_013954027.1:68718-69244 GCF_001266775.1 Austrofundulus limnaeus
GATTGGGAGTGAAGCCTGGAAGGAGGGTCTTGGGAGGATCCGGTCATGTCCTATCAATGTAAGACATCAGTTAATTCAGTTCAAGGTGTTTCATAGACTCCACTATTCTAAAATGAAGTTTCACAGAATATTCCCCTCAATATCTTCAAAATGTGATAAATGTAAGTCCGCGGATGGTTCCCTGGCGCATCTGTTCTGGTCATGCCCCAAACTCTTCCAATATTGGTGTGACATTTTTAACTTGTTTTCCGAAGTGTATAGATGCACGTTGATTCCAGATGCCCAGATTGCATTGTTTGGATATTCTCCTTCACTTAGGAGCTGCAGCATTTCCATGCAAACGACTGTGATGTATGGAATGGTAATAGCTAAGAAAGTAATATTAAGATTGTGGAAAACTGACAAGATCCCTCAGTTTAAAATGTGGTTAAGTGATTTCACTGAGATTCTTCATTTGGAGAAACTGCGGTATGATGTTGTGGGCTCCACTAATAAGTTCTGTAGTATCTGGCAGCCGTTTTTGGAC
>NW_013954028.1:0-30378 GCF_001266775.1 Austrofundulus limnaeus
CACAAAAAGATCGGATTTTTTTCAAAAAATCGGAACTGAGCATTAAGACCTGCAGTGTGAACGTAGCCTTTGTGCTGTTAGCAAACTAAATGAAAGACGGTGGAGTTTGGAAGATAATCACAATTTGTCACAATTAAATGTATRTTTAGCAATGTAACTGATTAAATTTTTTGCTTCGATGGGATGTTAAATATAATGCAATTACAAGTACGTATACTGGAGTTATATYAAACATAGTTTTGTATTGATTTWTGTGTAATGTTTTTAAAAGTACATCGRATTTTGTGAAATTGKAYTTTTTTGTMAAAAGACATGTGGATACATGTTCCAATGCATTTTAAGTCTGAAGGCATGTGATACAAAACATATATGACTATTAAAGATGTTCATGAGTGTAAAAATGAGTTGTTCTGGTTAGTTGTCCTGTTCAGGCTGGTTAGTTGTACATGTTAAATCGACATTAGTGAGAGGTACTTTCTGGTATGTGAAGGGTGATTTCATTAAACTTTTCTACTAACTACTGAGTAGGTGAAAATATGTCATCACATCTGCCATACATGATGACATCATCACGCCACAGGCGGAACCATGTGTTTTGTCAAGCAGTATCCCCCTTTCCCCCTGAGCTGCTGTACTCTACCACTCTGCCTGTTTTCTGTGAAAAAGCAAAGGAACAGCGATTGCCCCTGTCATTAAGAAGAGAAAAAAAGAATATATGGGGAATTAAAAAAAATCTACAAACACCTCTTTACTGCCCTTGACTAAGCTCCTATCRTTCGTTGGAAGAAGCTGTTCAAAAGATTTGGATCATTCAGGAACGTCTCTAGATCTGATTTTACCCAATCATCAATGTTTGACTGCAGTGCGCGAGCTTGACCGTGAAGGAAGCTAAGCTATTGGGAAAGTACCAAGCCGAACAACATGGCTGTAAATGAGTGCTGCAGGTTTGGAGACAAATTTAATTTAATTTGTAATTGAATTCAAATTGAAGCTGGACTGGCTTCAGTTACTTCCTCCACTGCCATAAACTACAGGCAGAGTAAAACAGTGCAGAAAATCAACGTCATCATTCAAAACTCCTGCTTCTGTTCACTGATTGGGAGAAAGCCCAGACAGAGCAGTGAAGGGAGATTAGAATCGAGCAAAATTCCACAGGAAGGCAATGGCCAGGCGTGGCTATTAATTGACGGATGTGACCAGGTTTTTTTTCCATTTATCTGATGCCTTTTGCAAATTCTGGCAGAGAAAACCCTGAAGTGAAATGTTGAAGTGTCAATGTACAGTAGGGCTTTTTACAAGCAAGGAGTCTGCAGAAAGTGCAATTTAAAGTTTTCATTTGTAAAAATATATAATGTTGTAACTTGTGACAACTCATTTTTCATTTATATAATTTTATGCATTTACCAATAAAATGTTAAGTATTAAATAAAATACTGCTTTTATGGTTTTGTCTTTCAGTTCATTTTGAAATTTATTTTTCTAACTGAACAAGCCATGAGATACTCAAAATATTGGATTATTTTAGGTCGTACCTRCTTTACTAAGTGATCCAGAAGTTCGTTGGGACCTGCCTATCTAGTCAGCATATAGCATTTTATCTCCAGCATTGGCAACAAATCTACCAAAACAAGTTCAAAAAAGCAAAATTGTAGCTAAATATATGAATAATCTTATCTATGACCTGAAAGGAAAGGTTAACATGAACCAGTTTGGAGAAAATAAATTGAGTCTGTATAACATTGTAAAATTACTGGTCAAAAATCTTCCATTCCAATAGCTTTTCATGACATCGTCAGTGACCTAACTGCTATGACATGGTCTGTTCTAGACATGAGAGATTACAACAAAAACAGTCTGATATTAATTAGGTTCTACAATTCTACCATGTTCTTATTTATATTTTTTAAATAGATTCATAGGAATTAGCAGCTGATCATTATCAATATGAGCAGCTTTATAAAAGCAGGAAATTTTTTGTTAGTTACCTGCTCTGGAGCACACAGGTGTGTTAACACAATGCCAAGAAGGAAAGACATCAGCAATGACCCCAGAGAAGCAACTGCTGCTCATCAATCTGGGAAGGTTTAAAGGTTGTTTCCAAACACAAATTCATTATGCTGCGGAGTAAAGACTATTCCTAAGTGGGGAACCTTTAAGACAGCTGTCAAGCTTCCCAAGAGTTGGAGTCACAAAACATTTACGTCAAGGTCAGGCTGTGTAATGCTTAGAGATATGATGAAAAAAAAAAGAAAAAGAAAAAACAAGAACTCCATCTCAGACTCTGCCAGCCGCAGTTAGCAGGTTAAAAGCTAAAGTCCATGACAGGACAATTAAAAAAAAATCCATCCCAAACACAGCAGCTAATTAACAACAGAACAACTGACAAAAAAACAAAGAATGAAAAATCAATTCAACGTTCATCATTTAAATGCAGATCAAATAATCGTGTTACCACTTGTGCTATTAGGTCTCAGCCTCCTCAATAATGCATTTATCATTATTAAATGATTCTCTCAAACATCTTTTGTGGTTTCTAATGGATGAAAGTTCCCTTAATGCAGTGTTGGGCATATTTTAGTCAGCTGTGAGAGCATCTAATTTACCCTTTAACATTTATGTCTCTCGTTCTCTAGCAGGCCTTGTTTAATACTGCAGACATTAATTTAAAATTTCAGTCTTTATTTTAATCATAGAGTCAATCAAGGTGTGTACAACCTTGTGAAAAGACAATTAAATCCATCATTCAGACTTCCAACCTTTCAAGCACAAAACCATATGGATATTACACCCAGCATGCACTTCTTTACACCTAAAATAGTTCATAGGCTCATGATCAGGGTTACTTGGGTTTCCCATTGGCTGGACATTAAAAYTTTTGTCCCTTATTTCAGAATATCTTAACCAAACAACAGTCGGATTATGCAGGATGGTTGCTTTAGAACAAGGATCATAAACTAGTAGCTCCAGGACTATATCTCATTCATGARGTGATTTCATAGTCACAGGATAGTTAAATTAATAATAATAATATACAATTTTGAAACATATTTGCAAACTAATAAAAGTAAATAAAATCATGAGTGCATTAACTATTKTATTTGGTTGCTGGTCAAGTTGTGCCTATGCCAAACTGTGCCCCCATGTTGCCCCCAGTAGTTTTTTATACTGTACCTAGACAGTTAACATTCTGTACCATTAAGTCAATGTAAAATGGTTACCAGTTTGCACACATGCACTTAAATGATTACCATTTTGCATTTGCACATTTACCACATGCACTTATCTCAACATACATTTACCCACAAATAACTTGTGTTTTTATGGTCAATCTGATTATTTATGTGGTAAGAATACTGACTCAATCATGGTGCATAAAAAAACTTTGTGGCACAAAGAACAACTTTTTGGCATGCTTCGGTTGTCTGCTTGAGAAACCAACAATACTGGACAATTAGATTAGAGGTGTCAAACTCCTTTTCACCGAGGGCCATGTAAGCATATGATGGCCCTCAAAGGACCATTTGTATATAACTTGAACATTTCTTGTTTAACTTTGACTAAACATGAAATGTCACATTCTCCCATCTCATTAATAGAGCTGACCACCGCTAACAAATGACAACAGATCTATGTGGTATGTCCTGCATAGAAACAGTGTTTGACCATATCCTGACTAAATGTGAAGGAAATAATACACAAATACTATTAAATGTAAGAGCGTCTTACTCATTGTTGAGTAGCCATCTTGAATTCTTAACCCTCCCACTTTCTGACAGGRAAATCCAACTGGAGGGTGAAGTGTCTTAAAGTTGAGGCGTCTTCTCAGGAATGCACAGATGTTCTGTTTTCTCTTTTTAGGCAAGGCTTGCACTAGCTACAGAGTTCGGCACGTTGCCATATTAGGAATGGAATGCATAGGATATACCGTGGCAAATGTATGTTGCATCTGTTTGGGACGGCATTTTGTAAGCTATAAAAAGGCCTGTACGCCCCTCCCTGTCGTCTTCTTTTTTTCTGTTCTTCATTTTGGCACAGAAGGCCACAATTGGTTTTGGCTGTAAATCTCCTGGACTGCAAAATAAAGATTCTGCTTCAACCAGCCATGTTTCAGGGTTTCTCTCTTCAGGACAACAGCCCAGTTTGCAGAGCCGAGAAGACCTGTTTTCACCTCAAGGGGCATTTCAGTTTAAATTTATGTTTTGTGAGTGGAAAACATTCACTACCTTTATTTTTTTGCTTGGCTCTTGGAGGGGTCGGACACTTCTGCTCTTTCTCCCGTACCTCTCTCGTTCTCCTGCTTTGCTGCTGTGCTGGATCTTGTCTTCCTTCTACCTATAATTTGAGAAACTGGAATTATGGATCTGGTCAATGGGTCTCTGAATGCAATTGACACAATTTTCTTCACTTTGAGATTGGAGTGTGGGGAGCCCTCCTGCCCCACTGGAACGGTACCAGCAGGGCAAGTTTTGGGAAGCTGGGGTCCTGGAATTTGATCTGCCTGGCACCTCTGTCCATTGAGGATGTCGAAGAAATTTTTATATTTGGCTTCATGATAACCAGATTCCTGCTGTTCGGCTGTGGAGGAGTTCTGGTTTATCGGAAAACGAGAATGGCGCTGGCAGCGATTCGGTCCTGTGAGAAGCTGTCAGTGTCCCTGGACGGGATGTCTCATACACAGAACACACAGACCCAAATTATGGGAGAACTGAATCGCAAACTGGATGCGGTGCTAACTCGGATCGCAGCTCAGCGGCGCGAGGAGTGAGGCAACATCTGGATGAAGTTCTAATGGGAGAAGGCGAGATGGTAATTAATCTGGAATATTTGTCATTTTTCTCAACACAGAGATACAGTAAAGACTCAAACGACAGTGGAAGGCATTCTGCTGTTGTCCTAAAACATTTTCTTTTTTTTCACCATTGGATCCCCACAGATGTGTCCTTGGGCGCAGACTGATAAAGGACTCCCTGAACGATGATATGCGTGGGTGGTAGACATGGTCCCCCCGCCGTCTACACCCATCCTTTATCTTGTGTCTGTCCTCAGACAAGGCCACAGAGTTGGAAWAGAGAACTGAACTCTATACAGAGATGTGGACTCTGTGGAACTGTGTACGTGGGATAACATCAGTTAGACTATGGAGGTCTCTGTATAGGGCAGGCACTTGCCCTTGACGTCACTGGTTCCTCCACAATCCCTTACCCCGTCCATATTTGTTCTCCTGTAACCCCCCCTCCCCCTGCATCCCCTCCCAGCTTAGCGGCCTCTGCTTCTATCTGCAGAGTAGTTCTTTTCGAGCAATGACCGTGTGCTTACGTTTGCTAAACACAAGATCAAAGTTCTTTTTTTGAACTCATCTTTCCTAGGTGTGTGTGTATTCCAAACTGCAAARGCAGCGCACGTTGTTGCGCAGGGCCCTGGACATTCATTCYCCGCGTGTCTGTGTTTCTCCAGACGGATGTTCAAAACTGCAAATTTCGTTCTGTATTACATCTTGATGTTGTGTATGAATGGCAATAAATGATTCTTGATTCTTGATACTTGATACCTAGTGCAACTGGGCCACAGCAAAAGTCCATCTGTCTGTTTTCTGCCGCTTATCTGAGATGGAGTCACGGGGTTTGCAGCCCAAGCAGAGAGACCCAGACTTCCCTCTCCCAAGCCACTTGGGCCATTTCGTCTGGGGGAATCCCAAGGTGTTCCCAGGCCAGCTGAGAAACATAGTCCCTYCAGTGTGTCCTGGGTCTTCCTCTGGGTCTCCTCCCAGTGGGACATGCCTGGARMAYCTCACCAGGGAGGCGTCCAGGAGGCATCCTAACCAGATGCCCGAGCCACCTCAACTGGCTCCTCTCGACGCGGAGGAGAAGCGGATCTACTCTGAGTCCCTCCTGGATGACTGAGCTTCTCACCCTATCTTTAAGGGAGAGGCCAGACACCCAGCGAAGGAAACTCATTTTGGCTGTTTGTATCCACGAACTCATTCTTTCAGTCACTATCCAGACTCGTGACCATAGATGAGGGAAGAAACGTAGTTTGACCAGTAAATCGAGAGCTTCACCTTCYKGCTCAGCTCCCGCTTCACCATGACAGACTGGTACAGCGCCCGCATCACTGCAGACGCAGCACCAATCCGCCTGTTGATCTCCCGCTGCATTCTTCCCTCGTTTGTGAACAAGACCCTTAGATACTTAAACTCTTCCACTTGGGGCAAAACTTCCTCCCCTACCCGGAGAAGGCACCCTACCGGTTTCCAGCTCAAGACCATGGTCTTAGATTTGGAGGCACTGATCCTCATCCCGGCCGCTTCACACACAGCTGCCAACTGCTCCAGTGAGAGCTGGAGATCCCGATCTGATGAAGCCAATAGGACCACATCATCCACAAAAAGTAGAGATGTGATCCTAAGGTCACCAAAAACAATCCCCTCAACACCTTGGCTGCGCCCAGAAATTCTGTCCATAAAAGTTATGAACAGAATCGGTGACAAAGGGCARCCTTGGCGGAGTTCAACTCTCAAYGGAAATGAGTCTGACTTACTACCAGCAATGCGGACCAAGCTCTGGCACCGGTCGTACAGGAACTTAACTGCCCGTATCAATGGGCCTGGTACCCCATACTCCTGGAGTACCCCCTACAGGAGTCCCCGAGGGACACGGTCAAATGCCTTCTCCAAGTCCACAAAACACATGTAGACTGGTTGGGCGAACTCCCATGCACCCTCCTGGACCCTCCTGAGTGTGTAGAGCTGGTCCGCTGTTCCACAAACAGGACGAAAACCACACTGCTCTTCCTGAATCTGAGATTTGACTATTCGACAGACCCTCCTCTCCAGGACCCCTGAGTAGACCTTACCAGGGAGGCTCTGAGCCACAGCAAAATTAGTTGGTGAAAATACAGTGAAATGGTGATTTTACACAGTGAATTTCACCAGCTACTTTTGAATGCTGTGGAATTCTGTGGGTAAAATATGTTGGGTAAAGTACGCTTATTTTAAGACAATATGTTGTTGAAGCTCTGTGGAGGGCCACATTTGCCCCACAGAACTTGAGTTTGACACGTATGGATTAGGTGAAACAGAAAGTGTTTCTGAGGCCTTTAAATCACCATTGGCCCTGTTGTTCAACCATTTTTACTCTCACCTTTGAAAAAAATGGGTTGGAATTTGCATAATGAAAGCCATTTATTTAATGCTTTTGTATTGTACAAGATATTACAGCAACCTCAAGAGGCCACTAGAGGACCTTAAATTACATTATTTTAATGCAGCAATAAATGTGCTGCAGAGTAAAAAACATATTTCCTCAAAAAAGAAACAAGAATTTTATAACCAATCAGAATATTTTCATTTTTCTTTTGCAGCTTTATAAAAGTTCTCAGGTTCTCCTAAAGATTCACAAAGATTCCTCTTGAGCATTAATCAAAAGTGTAGCGATGATTTTGTGATCATGCAGAAAAAAATATATTTTAGACTTGTATGGTAGGTTCAATTTAAGGTTACAGCCTCTCATCAAATGAAATCAATTCATTCTAAAATTTTGCTTAGACATTTTTCCCYGTTTGGGTCCAAGCAAACACAATTTTAGTTAAAGATCAGCTTCAGCCAATTTTAAATGTGTTGTGTGTTATTTTTGATTTAAGCAGTCTTAAAATAGAAAAACAATTTGCCTGCTTTGTGTTTCTTTGCTGTTTATTATGGGATATTTTACCTTAATAACATCCCTAGCTCAGAGTCATCCTTGGATCTCGAGTGTTAAATCGCTTTTCTCCAGAGCCCCATGTTGTTCTGTTTTCCAGCAAAGGATCTTGTTGGACTAGAGCAGAATGATGGATAAGGTCTGTTCCCATGATCCCCTGCCCAGGGAAAGTATGATCAGTGTCAGGCTTAGCAAGCAACTCAAGGTGATGGGTGCCAAGGGCTAAAGCAGTGGTTCAGGGAGTGGGGAGGGAGATCAGACCAATAATGGTACCCCCTCATCATGACAGAGACTGCCAGTGGCTCAGTGTGACCTCTTTGTGCAACCAGTCATCACTTAGCTTTGAACTCAATATGTTTTTTGTTTTTTCCTTTTCTTCTCTTTTTTTCTTGGTTCCATTTAACAATGACTTTGACACTTCTGATAAAAGCAGAAAAATCGGAGTCTTGTCATGACAGCTTCACTTCAACTATTCTTTTTTCAGGGTGGAATGAGAACACAAAAAAAAGCTTCAATGATTTCTGAAAACAAAAATTGGATGCACAAGTTTGGATTTATTGAGGATATTTATTTGTTTTTTCTAATTCATGTCAAGTTACAATAATAAATACAGGTTAAAACTTACAGTAATAATTTGGTAAGTGTCCTTTAGCAAGTTGCAAGTTGCCCACAAGTTTTTTTTTTTGCAACAATCAACAAGCTTCTAGCATAGTTCTGGGTATTTGACGTCTCTTCCGGGTTGATTTCCATTTAATTTGGTAAGTTTTGTGGTACAGACTTGGCTTTTAAGCACAAAACACAAATTTTCAGTAGGCTTAGGGTTTAGAGGGTCCATCTATTCATCCATCTGTAACCCTCGAGATGATACTACTTTTTTGTAGTTCTAAAAATCAAAGGACAGGTCTAAGTTCTGAAGAGAAGTATGGTTGTATTTAGCCTTTTGTGACTTATAGGTTCCCCCCAATGATGCACAAGAAATAATCCAAGTTTAAATAAAATAAATTATTATTGTTCCAACATTAAGTACTCAAATCAAATACACAACATCAACACAATCAATATGAATATGTAAATTGTAAATAAGATAAAATATATATAAAAATGGAGTACCTCTGAGAGCTCAGGTAAAATTAAAGTGTCCATCCATTTTCTTACGCTTATCCAGGTTTGGGTCCAGCCTAAGCAGAGAGACCCAGACTTCCCTCTCCCCAGCCACTTGGGCCAGCTAAGAAACATGGTCCCTCCAGCGTGTCCTGGGTCTTCCTCTGGGTCTCCTCCCAGTGGGACGTGGCCGGAACACCTCACCAAGGAGGCGTCCAGGAGGCATCCTTACCAGATGCCCTCAACTAGCTCCTCTCGACGTGGAGGAGCAGTGGCTCTACTCTGAGTCCCTCCTGGATGACYGAGCTTCTCAMMCTGTCTCTAAGGAATAGCCCAGACACCATGTGGAGGAAACTAATTTTGGCCGCTTGTATCCACGATCTTGTTCTTTCGGTCACTACCCAAAGCTTGTGACCATGAGAGTAGGAACGTAGATTGACTGGTAAATCGCAGCATCAATCCTYCTTTAGAGGTTGGTTTTAGAAATTATAGAATATTATTTTGTTTTATTCAATCAAAAACAGTTTTGATGTGTTTTTAGGATTATTGTTTTATTGGAACCCTGAAAATRTGTCAAAGTTTTAACCATCTTGCTGCTGATGTGAGATGAAAAATCTGGCGATAGCCCTCCTCCTTTGTGTTGCAGTACACAAGTACCACAGTATTACCACCACCATGCTTGGCAGTTGGTAGTATTCTTAGGTTTAAGAGACTTTAACACCTACAAACATATGTCTTGTTTTGAGGCCAAATAGCTTAATCTTTGTCTTGTCTGACTATAAAAAATTTTTCTAGGCTGGAGGTTCATCCTCAGGTTATATTCTTTCACCAGGTGAAATGTATTTATTTGACTCATTCGTGTGGGAAGCTGCAAATTTCAGTTGAGTTTAAAGATGTCAGTTTTTAAGCAGGGCTTTGTTTATTGGTTAGCACCCCCTCATTTGATGGGGATGTAAAACTTTACTGTGAAAAGTAAAGTTCAACTTCCAACAGTTTCAAGTTCATGGTAGGCTTAACGGGCCATTAACAGTGAGCTGTTTTTTATGGAAACCATAACATTTTTGTTGCTGTTCAGCTGCTCATTTACAYGTCACCAGCGATCAGAGTCCCTGACACCATCACTTTCTTGAGACCAGGTCCCAGAGTGGAACTTTTCAGGAGCACCACCGCGGAGGTGAAGTACGCTGCAGGTGTGAAAGCACAGTCGGCTTCAGGCAAAAGTTTCTTCTGAATTTGCAAAATTTTCAATAAATTGCAGACAGCAGGGTGGCAATAGTGCATGAGTGAATGTCAGGGTTGCCAGATAAACAAAAAAATGCCCTTTTTGCCTTTCCTTTTCTGTGCACATTTTCAACAATCACAACACACATCTCATCTTACAACACTGTCAAGAAGCATATATTTATTTAATCACAATCAGAGTTCTATAGGCTGAAAGTTGACGAAAATGTATGCAAATGTATTGTCTCTTGTTGGGATTCAGAAACAATTCTGCCGAACATTTGCAGAATCATTCTGTGTCCACCATGATGAATACCTGCTTCTATCAACTTGTATCAGGATTACAGTTCCTTTAAACACAACTTATCTTAAGTAGGAGTTCAGTCGTTTGATCAGTTAAGAGCTTTTGATATTTGTCATTGAGCAAGTTTTCTGACATGCACAAGGTATCACTTCATTGCCCTCGTTCATACTGTACTCATCTGGTGGGATTAGCTTCAAATCCTCTCCTGCTCTAAAATCCTCTGTAGGGAGCGCTGTCAGGAAACCTGCTGTAACTGAGCTCTTTTCTATTTTTATTCCTTTCCYCTTCTCACCAACCTCAGTGAAAAACCATCAAAGCACATTTTTTTGTTTAGCAAAAAAAGGAAACCTAAACCACATTTATGACAGCTTCACAACCAAATTAATTATTCATCCAGATTATTCACCAACACAAACAACAGAAGGCCAAGACACATATAGATGCAAATTCTTTCAGAGAGCTTAAGAAAAGTGAAGGGSAGACAATACGAGTGGTGCTTTTCAATCTTCYATAACGTTCTCTCATTCTAAAAACTGCCCAAAAAAACACAACATTAAAGATTTACAACACGGCCTTACTCTAAGGTGTTTGTATTTTGAGGCAGGTAAGTGTACAGATTAGTTCTGTGGTGGAGTAAGAGGATCAGGTATTATGTTTCTCTGATGAATAATTGGGATGTTGGCAAGACAAACACCATCATAATTACCAGAAGTGACATACTGGGATGTAAAGGGCATTTAAATCAAACTTTCCAAAGTTTTACAAACAGTTAATGAAGCAGTCTACTGGACCCATCCAAACAAGAACTGTAGAAAACACAAACTTTAGCAATGAGTATACAGTTCAGATAAAACCTTTTCCTATTTTTATACAAGAAGTGTTAAGTTTGTTATTAGATTTATTTTCTAATCCATTATGCATAAAAACTTTTGCTAATACAGGCAGCTTTACAGCAACCTATGATGTTAGCTTTGCAGCAGCTGAACTTCCTCGCAACATGCACTGGAAATGCAAAAAAAAAAAAAAAAAAAAAAAAAAAAAAGCTTGTTCCCACCAGGAACTTTTTGTCTTGCTGTTTGAGGAATGTGTAAAAAATTTTTCTTGTATTTTTTGTTCACAAAGAAACAGAACAGTGAAGAAGCTGTTTCTCAAATATTAATCATTAACAGTGATAGTTTATTCTTTACTCACTGCATTCAAATTTAACCCTCCTGCTGTTGAAAATGACCTGTAGCGAGTCCAAGATGATGACATGACAAAGCATACTGATGTTTCAAGATATTGCTTTATTTGTTTCCTTAGCGCTACAAGACATAAAATTAGCATAAATTGTGTACACAAACAATAAATGAATGTCTCTTCAAAACATACAAACCTTAAATAAATAACCCATTACATTTTCTTTAGCACACAAAAAAGAGAAAATTCCACTTGTAGCATGTTTAGATTCTTTATAACAAGCTACCTTTAGCTACCACAAAGCAATTTATAGAGCTAAATTCACAGCCTGACACATAAATGGGGATCTTAACTCATGACGTCATGCATATCATTTGTATACATTATCTAAAGTCCTGCCTATGTTCCTTCTTAGTAGCAGGTCCCGTCTGACCCCCTTGAATTATATCAGACTAGCAAACAAAATGTTCTACTGACAGCACATTCCTGCTTCAACAGTCTCAGATTARAACATCCGACAGGACTAAAACTACAGGGACAGCAGCTTAACWGATGAAATGACAGCAGCTCAGTCATTGCAATACATCTCTGCTCCCCACATGGTAAACTAATATATTTATATCCTCTTATGAAGATACTAGTAACTGAGGTGGTAAAGCACATGAAATTAGCTTACTGAGGTTTACGATAGCTGAAGGAATCAAGCAGAGTGAGAAAAATGTGGATAAAGAAGAACAACCTGTTGGTTACTTGAAAATATTTTAGTTAAAGAGTAACTTACCCCAAAATTAACTTTTTTAGCTGATAAACTGTCTAGAATGTGTCTAAAATGTTATATAGTACGGTTTCTGTGCTAATTTTGATGTTTTTGTGCGTATTTGTCCAAATCTGTAATAGTTGGTCTAAAAATGTGTTTTTGCTGCTCATATGGGTAGAGCAGTGGTACTGCAGGCTAATTTGCATATTGGTTAACGGCTCTCCATGGTGACGTGTCTTCTCCACAGTTTCGTCACAGCGGCTGTGTTCTGGTATAAAAGCCTCTCTCTAAGACACGCCCCTGCAGCAGTCAGAGAGTGGAACAGCTAGCAAGCTTAGCATGATCGTCGGTTGACCTTCAGCCTCGGGTGGGGAGAGCTGACTGCTGCGCTTCCCCCCACCCCACACACACACCAGCAGTACATCCTGCACAGCGAGAGGGGAAAAAAAAGGCAGAAAGGCAGCGGGGCAGCTGCAGCCGAACCAGACCAAACTTCAGTCAAACAAGACCCAACACTTTTATTCCTGATTTAAACTAGCGATCTTGTGAGCAGCTGCAGCTGTATGCTTTTATTTTTTCTGTCAGGCTGTCGCGGAGCTCTCCACCTCCTCTGTCCGGGGCTGGTGTGGCGGACATAGCTCAGCCGAGGCTGCTGGAGCTCCAGGTCCTGGTCCACGGAGCCAACACGAGTCAGTCCCAGACTGAGCTGACTTGATCAAGTCTCTCTCTGCCTCTGGTGAGGAGGGGGGTGAAAATCCTCCACCTCAGACGTTCAGAGATGTAACTATCTGCGWTACTGTGGTCACTCTCCATGTAGCATCAATTATGCTAATGCTAGCTGCCTGTCGCGTTCTCTCGTCCTGGCCACACCTCCGCTCTCTAACCCCCCTCCCCTACCCACTTTGATGCATTTTTCAAATTTCGCCTTGGGGTGGAGTTATCTTTTCACAGGGGGGTAAGATACACTTTAAAGAGAGGATTTACTACAAACACAGATATTCTGTGTAGCTCCTATTGATATTTCATACTGGACTGAACATTGCCTATTGGCCCTGGTTTGATTGTGGATATAAGAACATTATGCTTATACTGTAGATTTTGTGCCTTTACAACCCATCAGAGCCAGTTTTTCAATATCATGTGAATGTACAATGGTCAAGAACAGACAATGGAGATTTTTAACTGTCTATGAATGTTTTTACTGGCTGACACACACACACACACAAAAAAAAAAAACCTTTAAAGTAATAAATTTTAGGGTTGTCTGACCCATATTTTTTTAGATTGCATATTTTGCACATTGATTGTGACACACTTTCTTCTGATTAGTCTAGTAAAGTGATTTCCAATCCTGCTGGTCCTCAAGGACCCCTATCCAGCATGTTTTACTTGTTCCCCTGCTATTCAGCAGGTCTTCAGAAGCTTGTTAATCATTCAAACCAGGTGTGTCAAATCAGGGAAACATCTAAACATGCAAGAAATGAGTCCTCGTGGACCAGTGTTGAGAATCACTGCTTTAATACATGTTATCTTATTATTTTCAAATAAATGGCAAAGAATCAATGGCTTCCAGAGGCAATACTAAAAAACATAAAAGTAAGTCAATATTATATTTTGAAAATGTCTCATCAAGCCCAGAGAAGCTCTTGAGGTGTTGGTCAACATTTAAAGCAGTGATTTTTAGATGTTCCCCTGCCTGATTTGACACACCTGGTTTGAATGAATGAGTGATTAACAGTCTTCTGAAGACCTGCTGAATAGCAGGAAACAAGTAAAACATGCTGGATGGGGGTCATTGAGGACCAGGGTTGGGAACCACTGGTCTAGTACATTGTCTAAATAATTTATCAGGTATATTTTACACAGATACTTTTTTGGCGGATGACTCAAGTATACCGTATATAATTTTAAAAGTGATTTTTGGGATGTGTCTGGTAAAAATGTAACAGTAACAATAAAAATGGTAAACCCTGGGTATGTATGGGGCTTCTAAAGCTGTTTGCATATCACTGATTGGAGTAATTTATTAAAGGAAACAGAATTAAGATGATTAATTAAATGTAATATTCTGGACTCAATGACTTGGTTACATGCGATTGGACATTTATTTATTTATTTATTTATTTATTTATTTATTTATTTAGGCAACACAACAACACCTCCCCATCCTCAGGAGAGGCCAAGAAGTCTCTCATATACTATTTATCACATTTTTTCAGTAATAATTACTAATACTACTCAAGCTATAATAATACTAATAACTTGTAGTCTTTTAGATGTATTTCACAATAATTCAACAAATAAAAMTATACTGCTGCGCCTTCCAATGGCTGCTGTCCCCCCATGTGTGTGATTTGTGTTTTGTCTCTCTTGGATGGGTTGTTCTGAAGGGCAATAATGTTGTGCTCTGTACTATGACAAATAAAAGCATTCTGATTCTGATACTGTGTGACAGGTAGTGCCTGTGTKATTTATTCCATGGTATTATATGTCCATGTTATAACTAAAACACACAACACTGTGTTGAAATAAAATATTTTAAATATTGTGAGGAAGTAGTTTATCATTAAATATACTCTAAATTGTATCATATCAGCAGCTGTGACAAGCACTGGCTAGTACTGTATTATTCTGTGTGTAGATTCTACTTTTGTAACAGACAGTTTATTGATTGTGTTTRTACCAAGGACAGCAGGGTAGCGTTGTCAGCTTAGCAATGCAAGAATATTTAAATTTGTTTTAGTTTCCATCAWACAAGTGGATCTGTATCCACAGAAGGCAGCCTGTGGCCTTGAATGACACGACTTCCTCCTGAATGATGCTTTACAAAGGCTCAGGRCTTCTGTCCTCTGCTGTAAAGAGCTTTTCAAATAATTTTGCTATGACATTTTTTCACGGGGAGAAGATGACATCTCCGGTGCCTCTGGCTCTGCTGCTGGGGTTGAACTGAGCTGTTCTTCATGTTAGTGACAAACTTTGGCTTATTTTGATGGGTTGCCTTCATTTTTACTTCTACTTTTCATTTAAAATGGATGTTTTCCATTTTTAGCTGGTATCCAAGGTTCTTCTACTTATTAAAAAAGTTGTTAAACAACTGAGTGGTGCACWACTGCTACTATTGGTGTGAAAGTATATTGCATCTTACTCAAAATCAATGCGGTCCCGCGGCCCTATGCGGCCCAAAGTTAAAAACTGTTGTTCTTTTGAGGCCCTCAAGGTGGCGCTCACGGCCCACAATTGGGTCGCGGCCCATAGGTTAAGAATCACTGCCCTTGGGTCAAAATGACCAATGAGGCCTCAATGTTAAAACTGAGTTCTCGTGAGTCAGTTTGACCCAAGGGTAGCAGGAGGGTTAAATATAGAGCCCTATTATGTTACCTTGAAAATGAAAATAAAACCACAATTCCTCTTCCTCAACTTCTAAAACTCTTTTTTGGAAAGATCTGTGAAATTTCTGTAGAGAGGTTTCCATTTATGTTAKGCCAGGATTTGAATCTTGGATCCAGAGCTGCTGATCTGTTGTTATTCCTGAGGATTTGGGTTTTTGTATCTGTTTTCCAGGTCTTTGGTTGCCTCAGCATCTTTGATGGTGCAACTGTCCTCCTTACTAAAAGTCACAGATTTYATCATTGCTATTGAGGAGCATGTTTTTGTGCCCGTGAGGGTTGTTATATTCTTCCTGTYGTATGTTGTTTTCCAACAAGTTTGACATCATTAGTTTGTGAACTAAGGGCTCCAGCTTCCCCTGCTTGGTTTTCAAGGTGTGGGCTGTAGTTGTACTTTGATGGAAATAAGTAACCACCGTCCTAACTTTCCCCAGGAGTTGGGATGCCTGATTTATTAAGACTGTATTTTTGGCTGTAAGATTAAGTGTGTGCACAAAGCTCCCAATCTATAATCCCAGTTCAACATACAATATTATTATTATTATTTGCTTTGTCTGTCGTAACAGGAATTGTGTTGTTGCACCTCTAATTTCCATTCGGTTAGTGTTTCAGAGAAATGCTCTCTTTGTGTGGCTGTCAYAAAACAAGTGGGTCTGTAAAACGATGTTTTTCAACTCCCACTCCTCAGTAATGTAATAAGTAGTCACAATTAGGAAACTTTCCTTGGAGGTCTATCCATCAGCAGTAAGAGCTATGTATGGTGTGTCARACAACTCTTTKATGTGTCACTCTGTAAAATTTGTGAATTACCTTGTTGCTGAAGTGTCGGCAGGAGGTAATACAGTATTATACTGTGGCTCAAGTACTTTAATGATATGCTGCAATCCCTCATCCTCCATTACAGCATAAGGTTGCGTATCTTTAGCTGTGAACTATCACATTGCTCCTGTTATGACTTTTACCTGTTCTGATTTTCCATTTAGCAGCTGTTTAAAAGCTGCAGGGTAGAAACAACTCTGATGTCCATTGACACTCTGAGGTAATATCTCCTTAAATAAGCCGACTTATTAGACATGTTAGCATGAGAAACACGTGTTGCCCTGTGCTTGCACATAAGTAGAACAAAACCCAAAGCAGATTCAAATGATGGTGTAGCTTATGTATCCTCTGAATCTGAGCCTCTTTAGTTTTTTTTATCAGTTGTCAGTTCTTTACTAAAAAAAACAATGTTTAGCTAAAGAAAATTACCACAATATAAAGACGTTTCAAATATACAGAGCCCGTGAGGGGACATGGGGGGATTTTTTTTCTTTTGCGTTCCCACGCAAAACTTTTTGCATTACCTTGCAAATGTTTGCATTCCCTCACAAAATTGTTTTGCGTTCCCAAAGGTTTGTGTTGTATATGAACTGAATTAAATCAGACTTTTATTTTGAAATATACGGTTACCAAAACAGGATGTGTCACCACAAGTTCGTGAAATTGACATTGATGTTGCGTGGCTGCACTGTGTTAAAATATAGGCATATGACATACTTCCACGCATGGTTGTGTGATATATTCATTCTGAAGCTGAATTAAAGTAATAGGCTAATTCACTAACGGTGAACATGTGTATTTGTTAATAAACCGGCAGGCACAACAGTCATAAACGACTTTTGCGAGGGAACGCAATACTATTGCATGGGAACGCAAAAGAAAATAAAATCTCCCATGTCCCCTTGCGGGCTCCATACAAATGACCATTCATTTTCTCTTTCTCGCTCATCTTTTTTATCTTCTTTGCATTCCTATTTTAACTTTTAACACAACTACATGTATAGTCTGTCTAATAAACTGATTTCAAAAAGGCAAATGAATTGTTTTTGCACAGTAGCACCTTTCAGCTTAAAAAAAATCTCCACAAGAAGAGTTTATTTGATTTGATCAGCCTCATTAGCATAAAATTAGCTTGGGATATTTTGACTATTAGCTTTATTCTCAAAGCTAATGTATATACAAAAYACAAGATACAAAAATTGGTGTGCATCAAAACAATTCAAAGTTTTAACGACATGAGGACTGAACCAACAGTCAACACAATAACACAAATGGTCTGAGAACAACAGAAAAGTGATGATCCAGTCCTGGCTTCTTTCCAGGTCAGCATGAACATGGTGACTGGAGCCAGCCACGACTCCACCATAAACAAACTCCAGTTCATCCATTTTGAAACATAACCTCATAAAAGAGGATGTCACAGTAATTTTTGAATACCTTTATAAACTGAATGATCGTGAGAAAAAAAGCATTATTTAATCAGAGTTAAATGAAGTACAATAAAGTAACTAGGACAAYGAAAAGTTACATTTAACTGGAATTGCTGTTTCTCAATGGATTCATCAATACAAGTAAACCAATTTACACCTCAGAGACTCATGACCATATCTGATTTGTGCAGCTTTAAAAGGAAATATTTAGTCAGAAAAAAAGGGTTCTTGTTGTTTTTGGCATTTATGGCTGCTCCCAGAGTGGAGCCAAGTGGTGGCCGCCATAGAAATTTTTTTGACCACCTCAGTGACCACCCCAACTGTCACTTTGCCAGCAGAATTTTGGTGAAGTTTGTCGTGGAAATCTTTATTTCCCCAAAACAGAAACACGTGATCCAAGAACAAAACGTACTCCGTGAATGGTCAATCAGGATTTATTGCAATTACAAGACACACATCATGTCACACAGGGCAGTGGTACAAAATGTGTGCAATGAGCCAGTCTCAAATTCACACATTTATACAGAATGTTATCCAAACAGACAATAAACATCTCTCTTGGCGCCACAGCTGGGTCAAGGAGAGAATGATGTTTGATAAACTGCAGCAAGAATGATTACTTCTAACAGATATTGTCCTGGTTGTAAAACACTTTATTTGAGAGAAAACAGAGGATAAAGAGTGGAATCATAAAACATGATGACATTTTAAGGTATGCAAAAGAGGTCACTGACCCTTGGCATGAGAAGAATGTGGGACTTTAGGGGATAAGTTATTTTTCTAATACAAAGATATTTCTATATGCAGAATGATCATTTCACCTACATCGCTCGTGATGTAAATCTTTGTATTCACTGCCTGTGTAATAAATGAAAGAATGACCAAGAACCATGATTAAATCCTCAGCAAACCTCCATGTAAGAAAATTAATGGTTATTTTCTGGGCCATCCCTGTGTGACTAGTGGTCTCAGTTTGGCAACCCCTTATAAAAAGTGTCTGGCTTCAGCAGTCTTCTTTTATCTACTGGAATCACTGCAGTTAGTAAAGATTTAGCAACTGTTCTMTGCTGAATATCATTCATGACACATCCTGCAGATGTACTTTGGTACTTACCTATAAGCTACCTCAACTCCAGAAGTTGTTTTCATCTGAATGTTATAAATAATTAATATTTTAACCATTACAAATAGCTTCTTGAGCAACCGCCATTTGGACAGAAATTCTTGAAAGGACTGATGAGCTTACAGCTACATCCACCACCTTTTTAGGCTAAAACTGCTTCAGTCTGTAACTTTTCCCCGCAGTTCATGCAAACACTCTTTTATAAACCTTTACACTTTGCATAACACACTTATGTACATGGCATTCTGTGTTCTTTTTAGGCTTTATTGCTTAAAAACACCAGTTGAATCCATCGTGAAGAACAGACWTTTCTCAGCATGAGTTCTCTCYGTTCCTTCCACATTTAGCTGCCCTTTTTTATGTCAACCAGCCGAAGGGCCTGCAGAGGCACGCAGGCACCATCTCAGGCAGCCTTGTTCAACATACCTGCTCACAGAGATGCAATATCAGCTCACTCAGATCAAACCATCTACTGTTGCAATGGAACAAAAGCGCTTTTTCAGTTTTTATTCCATCTCAGTCTTGGCGTACTGCTGGCCGCGTGTTGCACAACATGCCCAGATGTGCTGTTCAAAAGGTGGCGAACACACGCCTGTTGTTTTCAAGTAAGCCAGTGCAGGTCGTTTTGARGAGCTCATAGTCATTACCAAATGATCTCAGACCCTGCTGCAGTTGTGCGTCTTATCAGCTGTTTGCAAAAACACTTTGTGTGCCTGACCGACAGGCATGCGAGGACTGGATTGGAGCCATCTCTGCCTCTTTCTGTCCTCTGCTGTCTGTCCGTCTCGCTGTGTCCCAGCTTTGATCATGTTTGGCTTTGGTGTGAGTCACACATGAATACGCACTTACACACAACCCACACACACAGATTCTGTACACACATTTACACAGAAACAGACACGGACGTACACACATGTATAYGAAGCTTAGAGCCTTGCACTCCTTCCACCTAAAGTGTTCCTACACGTCTGTGAAACTTCAGGTGGGCAGTGATGTTTATGTTCCCTGCCATAAAAAAATCTTTTTGTTAAAGTCCTGTAATCCCATTAACTCTAAAAATGTGCCAGCGTGCAGTGTGTGTATGTGTGTGTGTGTGTGTGTGTAAGAGAGAGGCACACATATTTTCCTATGTAAATATGTCACACTGCCAATGAGTCACATTTGCTTCTGCATTTATTTATTTTTAGACAATAATCCGCATGTTCTGACCAAAATACAAGAATTATATGTTCAGATTTGCTGAAACCATGGTTCACGTAATCACACTGGAGAAAAACCATTTTTTGTAAAAATTACTTAATGTTGTAGGCATTTGCAGCATATTCCTTTATATTTGAAATATTTGCTTCTATTATTGCATCATTTTTCTTATGCAGCTTTTTTTGTTGCATTTTTTTTGTGATTGCATTGTGTGTCGCATTCTTGCGTTTGCAGCATGTTTAGCCATTTTCTATGCATTTGCACCTGTTGGCCACTGTACAAAAGCGTATAAAACAAGCAGAATAGTGACTAAAAGCCAAAAGAAGCAAAAGGATAGCTAAAAGTTAAAAGTACTACAAAGCTAGCAAAAAAAAAAAGATTAAAAATAATTGAAAAGTTGCTAAAAGTCAAAAGTAGCTAGCAAAAAATAAGATTAGCTAAAAGAAACAAAATGTGGACTAAAAGAAAAATGTAGCAAAAAGCTAAAAACCAGTAGCAAATTTTATGAAGCAGATTAAAAATAGAATGTTTTTGAAGTAAATGAAGAACTTTTACTATGCTAAAACAATGTAAATGTATTTAAATGTTTTGAATAGAATGAAAGTTACTAAAGCCCAAAGTCTTAATACGTATCATCTGTATGAGCTGAATGTTTTGCCATATAATTGGATAAATCAAAAAACAATTAATGCTGAATCAGCGTTCACACACTGAGAGGTCACTGGCTTCAAGAAGAAACTGCTCTTAAGTTTAATCATGAAGCTCAGGCAGCATCATTTGAGTATAATATAAAAACATCTCTTCAAGAAGTGTATTTAATATCTGGAAACATTAAAAAAGTTTTGGAAGAAAAAAGGCAGAGACGAAAGTTTTTTGTCCATTGAAAAAAGGGCAGATATTTGTGACCATTAAAGCTCACATCGCTGATCGTATGAAACAGATCAAAAAATAACAAAACATGTTCTTTAAATGTAAAAGGAAAAAGAACACAAAGAGCTGCAATATCATGCTGGGAGAATAATTTTCAAACCATTTTCCAAAATTGCCTGAAGTACTATAAATCACAATAACGACCTTTTCCTTTCCTCACATGGACACAGCATTATGAGCAAATGTGGGTTTTATTATGCACATTTTCAGATAGAATTTTTTTCTTTTTCTTTTTGCTGAACAGCTTGTGACTGAAAGAAAAACATCTTCCACAATGAAAAGTTATTTCTCCTGACATTACTAAAAAAAGGAACAGAAGAAAAATACAGGTTATGATGGCAAATCAGAGATGGGAGGGGGACATTAGTCCTCTGTGTATCGACTCCCTCTCAGAGGCACTCTCTGAGTGTCAAACAGGAGCTGTCTGCAATGTTAATGAATCAGAAAACAGTGTGAGACAATGACAGTTAACTGGGAATCCAGGAGTCACATTCAGAACAGTTACAAAAATATATCAGACCATAACTAATCCACATGGACCAAATGATTTCACCTTAAGGACCAGAAGAAATATCGGTCCAGCTGCTTTTTATGTGCTGAGAATGAAAGAGGGTTTTTTTTTCTTTTCTAAACTTTTATAAATCGAGGAGATAAATGGAGTGCACAGTTCACATTATGGCTTTAAAGGCACAGTGTGTAGGATTTGTTGTTTTCAGCGACATCTAGTGGTTGAGTGGTTGAACCATCCTCCCTGGTCCTCCCCCCACCCCCACCCCCCGCTTCCAAACACAAAGGAGTTGCTAATGTGTCTCTCAGGTGTCAAAAACCTTTGATAATTCCAACCGCGATGTCTACCAGCAGCTTCAGGGCTAGTGATGTTTCAAGTGGTAAGATTATGAGCTTTAATAAGTAAAATTATCCCAGCTACAATGACAGACAACAAATATTACATTTATAGTATTACAACTAAAACCGTTTTTGAAGCCACCACCGCAGTTTGTCCTTCATGAGCCTTCATAGACAAGATGGTGGCTGCCAGTGATGGTGACCCGTGACCATGGAGATATAAACAGCTTTTTATAAGGTAAAAATAATAAAACAAGGTCTTTGTCTGCAATGATTGGACATGTTTTTTATTATATTCATTAGTGATTATCTCAATTTCGGCTAAAAGAATTGACAAAATCCTACACACTGTGCCTTTAATAGATGGATTAGATTCAACTCTTTGTCAATAATATATTTTAAATGGTTGAAGTTTTTTAAATTGCACATTTTTTTTATTTTCTTCTTGGAGAAAATGCCAAATCTCAAATTGGCTGGTATGTTTAAGAACAACTACCCAAGTTTTAGCTTGCCTTGAACTACTGAATGTCACTTTCATGGATGGGAAAGATGATGACCAGCAGTGTAAATGATGCATAGACAAAAAAAGTTAGATTACTAGACAATAAAACCACATTGTCATGGAGACACACCTGTACTTGAAAAGAACAGGCAGGAAGCGATGAAGCAAGACTTGACAGTGGAGAAGTGGCTTCTGTTTACTTGTCTCACCATAGAGATGCTTTGGTCACATGACTGAATGTGTTAATTAGAGTGTAACTGATTGTGTACTCAGCCTTTTGGGCTTTGCAATTTTTAGAAAGTTGAAATCTGAGACCGCCTCCTGTTTAAAGTAAAATTTTCTCTTTTGATATAAATGGCTTCCATCCTTCCATAGTTTCATCGTRAGGACAGAACCCTCAAACTGAGCAGTGTGTCTGCAGTRCAGTGAGGAATGTTCAGACCTCTATGTTGGAGAAAATAAACAACCTCTTCAAAGACGGATGACTCAACAGGAGAACAACTCTTCAGGACAAGACTCACCTACATCTTAGGGAAAAGAGACACTCTTTGAAGACCAAAATGTTCATATTTTGGACAGAAAAGATAGATGGTTTAAGAGAGGGTTAAAGGAAGCCATTTACGTCAAACAAGAAAAAATGTCTTTAAACAGAGTAAGATGTGAGGAAAAACAAAACAAAACAAAACAACCCAATGACTCTCRTTAGGGTTGTGAGGGGAGTGAGTTCAATCTGCATGTGAATCCAGATTACATCACAAAGCATCTCATGTTATACTCCACACTCTGCAGTGTTTTAAATTGAAAAACCTACTTTGATGGGAAGCAAAATGCCTTCAAGTCCAGATGATTATTTATTTATTTATTTATTTATTTATTTATTTATTTATTTATTTATGGGTGATGGTGGTGGTGCTATATACGGGATGACTGAGGATCATCAATTGAATGTCAGTAACTGATCTAATGCTTGTCCTATAGTATATTCTAAATCTGCTTTAACTTACAGATTGAGTATGTTTTAAACATGATGCTGTTTGTTAACTGACAACCATGTTTTGCAGTTTTAAAAACTCCAGCTGAATATTTACAGCTTATTTTTAAAAAAAGAAATTACATTTTTGACAGAAACTTGTCTTTGTTAATGTAATGCAATTATTTAAGCAAGCGCATGACATGTGGTCAATAAAGAATAGGTCTATCATCATTTGTGGTTTTGAACTTTGTCATTTTTTGTATTGTTTTAAAGATTTTGTATGGTTTATGCCTTAAATTCAGATTTATTATTTTCAGCTTTTGTGTTTGGTATTGGGGCCTGTTTTTGTCAGTTGTATTGGGTTTCTGCTGCATGCTGGGGGTTATGTTTGTAGCTTTGATTTCTCATTATCTTTGTCAGTGTAATTGATTGTGGACTTTCACTTTGTTTTTTGCTTTTACTAATGAAAAATAAAATGCATGAAGTCTAACTTTGCTTTGTATGGAAGCTTTATAACTTTCAACCCATGCACTGAACAGTGAGAACCTCATGTAACAATCACCAATACAACAACCATGGGTCAATCAATAAACCAATGCACAGCAGATCACTCCTACAAAGTACTTTGATGTTTTTTTCTTTGTTGGAGTTGATGTGGCTCTTTGTTCTTTGTCCATAACCTTTTAAAAGATAGAGTCATGTTCATCCTCAGATGCAGCAGCATTTATATCATCTGTAATTATGTGCACCTCATCAATATTATACAGTTTTTCTATTGGACTCAAAAGGAGCCTCTGAAAGTGGCTGTGTCTCAGTGCAAGGGCTGCATCCTCTTTAGTGTGCATTTTGTGGACTTCTTCTTATGCGGCCTACAAAACCCTGAAAACAAAAGATGCATCTTGACTATTTTTCGTGGCCGACGATATCTCAGGATTCATTGTGCCATCGTCAATTTGTATGGTAATGGGGAGTATGTGGTGACACAAAAATACATCATCCAAAGATCAGACTATTTAACAGATTTTACATTCATCCTACCCAGACTTCAAAGGGTGTGACCTCCGTGGGCCACGGTCAGGGCTGGATTTAGTGAGATATATACTGTATATGGAGGACTGAATCTGACACAATTAGAAATAAAAGCAGAAATATATAAATGGATCAATAATAAATACATTTTAAAATGCACCAATTAAAAGAAAAGGAGAACTTTTACTTCATGTTTTATAATTAAATTGACCTTGATGTTTATTTTTCCAGCTTAGTTCCAATAAATTATATATTTTACCACATATTTAAAATTTTGCTGTTTTTAAAAATACATATTTTTTCTTTCTCTTTACTTTTACATGCATCTGTGTCTTTTAAATAATTACATTTAATTATTTTTTGTTTACTTTTTCCCACAAAACTTTATTTTCATGTGTTTTACATTTCTCTGTCTCCTGAATTTACATCACCTCATGCTTTTCTGCCTCATTATGCAATTAAGGTGGGCTGTCCCTCATGGGTCAGCTCCTCTCCTATTGGTCAACAGACAGGAAGGAGAAGGATCCATGTGCAGATCTGTGCATGCTTGTGCTGCCTCAGTTTAGCTTAAAATTTAAGGTTTAGTTAAAAATAAAGACACATGTTCTCCTTCTTGCCAATAGTGATCAAGATCCGAACCCCCTGGGTTTGTCACAAACCCACACGGTTTGTGTGTGACACACACTCAAACCATTTGTGTGTGTGTGTGTGTGTGTTCATAGCCAATGGACATAAATATAAAAAAAATAATAGTTTTTTTTCAGCATTTGAAATTGGACGTATGGCGTGAGAGTGTGTGCATGTAGTCAAATGTGTGTCTCACGCTGATTGTGTGAAAGTTAGCAGCTCTGTAAAATGAAGGCCCTATTTATTCACAAAAATAAAATGGCATTCGGAGCGGGGCCCTCAAWGTGTCGGGGCCCTGGGCTGGTGCCCCAGTAAGCCCCTGCTAAAGTCCGGGGCAGGCCACAGTCTACAGCCCCTGAATTGAGACTCTGAGACTGAGACCTGCCACACAGTATTGATGATGATCTCAGCTAGGTTGGTAAAACTGGATTTCCAAGAACTTGAAGGGCAATAGATACTGTATGTAGAAGTGCCTCCTAATTGCTTTGTTCGGATTATAAGGGTCCAAGCACACCCTCAGTGACCAGTGTATCTTTCCGGTAATGATGAGGCTATTTACCCACTCTGTTGGCTCAGTGACAGTTGCTGTGACATCTTTGTCGACARGGTCCTGCAGGGTTGTTTTCAATCTGTTCATAACAATGATAGGACTTTTTATGCAGCTGCTTAACACTGAGGTCATGTTGGGGTGATTTTGATGTATCCCTAGGAATATCCCTTTTTGTGTCTTGTGCCATAACTGCAATCATCCCTTTTCTGTTTACCAGCTGCATCTTCTCGCACGTGTCTCTAAAAAGGATAAGGGTATAGGAATGGTTGGTGTAAAGAAACTGCAGATCTGACTTTTGTCTTAAGCGTTTCACATGTAAAACTCAATGTGCCTTCTGGTTTCAGGCACATTCCTCCATAAGCAGCAAGGGTTACTCGTGTGGGCTTCATCAAATTCAGACTTGGCATTTTCTGAAAGATGCTCAGAGGCAATACATTTGCATTTGTGTCCATGTCTAATTTAAATCTGACAGCAGWGTTTTTGATGTTGGCAGCTGTGTGCCATGCTGTGCTGCTTGCTATGCAGGGGGATTTAATCAAAAACGGAACATGGTTTCTATGAAAAGAGATTCAATCTCTCTTTCAAGATGATTAAAACTTMTGAGTCCACCTATTTTTGTGACGTGACATACACTTTGGCAAAGGGATTTATATATTTTAGATGCATTTGTAGTAAAGTTGAGATTGACAGCTTTTTCAAGGTAGCCAAATCTTGTGTAGTTGCTTGTTTGAAAGAGATGTCAAATTTTAAAAGGTTTAGTCACATCATTACTGTAGCGATCTATGTCGCACTTAGTGACATATGATATAAATGACTTGTCAAGTATGGACCCCCCCCCCCCCCCCCAATACTGAGCAAATGTGTTCCCTATATACAGTACAACTGCTGTACTCCTTCCTTTGCCTGTTCTTATTTATCTCAGTGGAAATGTATAGAGATAGCATGTGTGTGTCTGCATCAGAGGAGGTAAATTGAGGAAATCATGAGGAAAAAAAGAGAATGTCTCTCAGCTGTCTGTGGTTCCCATTGTTCATTTTAAAGAACTGTTCAAAAGACTCAGATTGTGAAGTTCACATTTCTTATTTGGAAAAAATGAAACCAAAAGTTGTTCACAGCCATGATTCAGTCATGATTTTTGTGCCTCACTGTATTTACTTTAGTTGTACTTTTACTTTACTCAGTGTTGTTAGTTTGCTCTTTTTGTGTGTTAGCTGCCACATTGTTCAGTGCTTTTGACTGCACTCGGGGACCTCTCTGAATTCTGTACCTGCATGGGTTTTCTCTGGATACTCCAGTTTTCTACCATGGGCTAAAAAACATGAACATTAGACTTAGGGATGCACCAACTGCTGATTTCTGGCCAATCACCAATCTTTAAAATCTCCGAACTGTGATTTTGGTTTTGGCTGATACCAATTTTTATTTTTTTTAATTACTAACATTGTCAGGTGTTATAAAATCACAATACCCTGTCAATGTTCCAATTTTATTTACTGAAAAACATTGAACAATACCCTTGAAACAATACAAACTTGTTTTAACTGGATATTAGGTAGAGCTCTCAGCAGAGCAAAAGGGGACAGTGGCTGATTTTCAGACCTTTGTAGAGTTAGATGAGAAGCTGATCTTTTCCACCGATCTTGTCTAATTATCAACATCTCCATTCTCCCAAATTTAAGAGAATTGGTGCATCCCTAGTTAGGCTGATTGGTAACTGAAATGCTCCTAGGTATGAATGAGAAGGTGAATGGTTGTTTGTCTCTATGTGGCCCTGATGGACTTGTGACCTGTCCAGGGTGTACTCCACCCCTTGCATGCTGACTACTGGAAAAGGGCACCAGTGACAGTGAACGGATGAAGCAGGTGAGGATAATGGATGAATGTATGCACTTCATGCATTTGAAATTTAGCAACTTCAACAGTGCTATCATCACTTTTATCTAAAGTTAAGTTTATTTCCCTTAGCAGTTTTTTCTTTGGGACACAGTAAAAACAGGTTTATCTCCTATTATGCTATTTTTACTCACATCAAATGCAGTTTTGTACTTCTGGTGAAGTTCAATCATAAACCCGTCAATTCTGACTACCTAAGGCATAGGGTGAGAACAGAATGGGTGGCATTCAAACACAACATTTCCCTTTTATGTTCAATATCTTCAGCATCTTGTGTAATGTTGCTCACACATTTTCTGCAGATTCAACATTGAGGATGTCACGTTTCCAGAGCCTCCTCTCCAGACGTGTGAAGCATCTTCAATGGTTCACCCTTTTTATCCGCACCTATGGTTGTAATAGGTCTACAGCTTATAACACTGCTCCCATCATCAACCATTTTCACTTTAATTACAGATAAATAAAGGTTGTGCAAGGTTTAACAAATGTATGGTTAGTATTCAACTCAGTCTTTGTTCCGCCGGTGGGCAGAAAACTATTTGGTTTTTGCCTTTRAACATTTCCAGATGCTACCTGGGGCATTTTTTTGAAAACCAAGTTGTCAGATGATTTCCTCTGTTTCTTACCGGAGCTTGATACCCTTTCAAATGATAAAAAAAGTCAAAAGGCCTTAAAGGAATTTTAGGGCCAACTGCTATTCATGCAATTGCTGCAAAATGGTTGTGTAATTTACAGCAGTGGGTGAACCTCCCTTTCAGCACAAGTGAGTAACATATTAGAACATAGTTGTCTTATGTCTCCAGCTGGCAAGGAATACCTCTCCCATGTTGCGTTAGCCTGGCCCTTGCCTTCCTACGAAGCTCCGCTCAATTCTAGTTTCCCTTCACTGCTCCGTCTGGGACTTCTCCCATTGACAAGGATTTTGCTGGCAGATTTTTAGCCGGGCCAATCAGAGAAGAGAACGTCAATTTTCTGCGCAATGTCTGCTTGTAGTTTGTTTTACCTGGGCCAATCAGCAAACAGAAGGTGGAGTTTTGAAGAACGTCAATTTTCTGCACAGTGTCTGCTAGTTATTTTAGCATACCGCAGTAAGTGAATGAAGCCAGTCTGTGTTGATAAGGCTTCCAAATTAAAATAAATTTGTCTGACAAAGCAGCAGCTCTCATTTACAGTCGTCTCGTTTGGCTCGGTTCTTCTCTCCTCTCAGTAGGGTTGTTTACAGCACACGCGATTTCCGGTTAGCTTCTTAGCTTAGCATCCGTCACAGCGACATACGTCGCAGCCAACTGATCCAGTCATTTTAAACTTCAGCAGAGGCCACCCCTCCTGCAAGAATCACTTCTCTATGCTTCAAGTCCAGACCCTTGTACGAAGCAAAGTGAAGGACAGGGTCTGGTTTTAACCAGACTAATGTTGCGTGCTTATACTACTAAAAAATCAAATCCAAGGAAGTTAACTCGTGCAAACTGTGAATGCAGATTTAATTGCCTTAACAACTCAAACATAGGAACTGTGAGAACTCAGACTTTAAGACTGGTTTATACTTCAATTCCCACACCTTGCTGAAGCTGTTGTGTAGCTTCCGTCTGTCATCTCTTGCTGACACCTTGTCATGTACATTGGCTGAGAGAGAACTCTGTTGCACAGACTTGTTCAGCTTGAGTGTGTGATTAGTCAGAACTTTTTGGGCATGTTTGTTTATAAGGAGCAGTGCATGTTTATACTGGATACTTTTTAAATTTTGCAGGTATACAGACATATAGAGCAATCTCACACCTCAGCRTGTGATTAATTCAGATTTGTGAAAATTTCAGATTTGAGGCTCGTTGTACAGGTAAATGTCCGAAGGGGTTGACGTGTGGCTATCACTGTTGTTCTTTACATGTTTAGCTATGCACATTGCATTGGGAGTGTTGCAGGAGGGCAGAGGGCAAATTTATGATGATTTAATCCCTGCATCTTTCTTCTAACTATGAACACTCTGTGAAACAGACATCCAGAAAGACATAATCCTTGAGCTGTCTTACTTTTTGTTGAAGTACAAATCAATTCTTTACAAATTCTTACCAATCTTCAATGCAACAAGCCCATGTCAACTAATCAACCTGAACACAACAGATCACTTCTGTTGTCATTTGTCATGTTCTTGCCCTGTTTACTTTGAATGTTCTCTAATGTTCCTCAGTAGTTTGCTGAAACTTTAGTTTTTTCTTTGGATCATTTTAATGAAGATCCTGCTTTTGCCTTTTTGAGTTCATTTATTTATATCTTTTGCTTTCTTGAATTTAGGCCGTCCCCAGAGGGCTCCTTTGAAATCTCATGGCTCCTGACCCAAATATTGCAGTAGGTGGTCAAAAAGAAAATTAAAGCAAGTCAGGCTTTTGCAATTTAGGTAGCTTTGATCATAATGATGGAATCAGCAAATGGTGTTGAGAGGGAGATCAACACAGGTATTAACAAATGTGAAGCAAGGCAGGTTTTATAGCAGTAACAGCTGGTGGATTTTTCTCCTGGGGGGCTACAACTCCAAAATAGACATACAGTATCTTAAAAAAAAGGCAAACATGTACTAATATGTATCACCCAGTGTATTTATTAAAGGGGCAATATCATGTAAAATCAACTTTTTTGAGTTTTATATCATGTTATAATGTTATACTCTCATTAAAAATATGCCCAAAGCCTTGCTTTTACCCATCCATGCATGTTTGAGAAATCCTGCAGTGTTTTTAAGCAGCCATGCTGAGGAGCACAACGACAGGTGGGGACCAGAAACGCCCCTGGGACGTGTCTTTAAGCCGAACTTCCTCATGG
>NW_013954028.1:31378-41363 GCF_001266775.1 Austrofundulus limnaeus
GGGCAATATAGACCAAACCACAACTGGACCAATTGTGATATTGGTAAATTTGGGCCATATAGACCAAACCACAACTGGACCAATTGTGATATTGATAAATTTGGGCCATATAGACCAAACCACAACTGGACCAGTTGTAGCATTGACAGATTTGGGCCACATAGACCAAACCACAACTGAGCCAGTTGTGGCATGGCATATCAAAAACACTGTCATCATTGCCAGACCTGGCAATGGCCAGTGTACCCAAAGGCCCCAAGTCATGGACATGCTGCTACCAGGATCCACCCAAGACCCCAACATGTTGCCAACTTGACTAAAAAGGTTTTATCAACCTATCTCACCGTATTCCCAGTACATGTGTATCAGCTTCACTGTGACCATGAAAGGACCATCCATGTTCTGGTAATAACTTCTACATCATAGTGGGATTGTCATCCTTTGTAATGAAGTCTTTATATCAAAGTTGATTGATGAATCTAGATTTATTTTCAAAACACACCTGTTCTACCAGTCCAGTCATATCTTGTGCGAATCAATATTAGTCACATCCCTAGAAATAAGGCATCAAAAGTTAATGAATTTAGAAAAGCATACTCATTTTTGTTCAGTCATGCTGTACAGATTTACAGAAATCTGGAGAAAGTCTAAATTAAAAAATGCATAAAGGGAGGACCACTCAAGTCCTCGTGCAGCACGATTAGTTTTCATTTGACTAAATAAAAACCATTTCTCGTTGTGTCTCAGCTGATTTCTCCTGATGAGAAACGCACACTCTTTGTCTGCCCTTTCAGGTGTTGTTCAACGAGCAGCAGTCGCAGTACGTGAAACTGGACGTGGTGACCAATGGCCCTCGGCCCCAGACGCTGCAGTGCATGGAGGGCTACGGGACCACCCCCTCGGCGGGGCCGCACTCGTTCCACTTTGTGAAACCGTGCCAGGTGTCCGGCCTCCTGCGGCTGGAGAAAAACACAGAGCTGAAAGCCGTTACGGGCTCGTCCTTCAGTCTCCATCCTGTAGCCAATCACGTCTTCAGCATCTTCAAAGTCAACTGAAGCGCTGCTCATCTGATCTTCTTTGGAACGTATTCATAAACTTATCAGAAGTACATCAGAAGAGGTTTTTTTCTTGACCTACGTGGCAAAACTGTCATAAGGAATCACAAAATGCTGCAGCTTTTTTCCCCCCTAACATTCCCCACATATGTTCATTTGAAAAACAAACCTGATATTTGTGGGAGTTGTTGTGGAGTTTGTCTCTGGACTGCCGGGCCGCTTCGGAATGTAGTTTTGGATTTAAACCAAGACCCACAGTGCCTTGATGAATTTCTGCCGAGAGAACAGATGTGATGGGAGCTGCCATGTAGATTAAAGAGCTTCACAGAAAAAGACATTTCCTTGGATTTTAGCCTTTGTATAATGTGCCTACACTCTTTTTATATATATATATAAAACTGACAGTTAAAGCTGTGCACCTTCCACTTCCACAGCTGAGAGCGTCTATACAAATATACTCCAGTCGATTAGCCTATATAAACAATGCTGTGTCTTTGTATGAAATTTACCAAATCAACAACTTTGTACTGATTTTATAACTTTAACAATGCAATTTGTGTACATGAATTTACTTCAAACTCTCTTTTATTATATACAYTTTTGTATATAAGTTGAACATTTTGCTGAATGTGCATCTAGTCATGAGCTGGCAGAGAGAGGGGAGCATTTTAAGTAACTTGGATGTGAATTTATTCCCTTTTTCTACGGTCAAATGATTGTATAGTTTMAATGATGAGGTGCAAGGTATTGTAAGCAAAATATAAAACTTTAAATTTACCATTGTTTGCTTTAAAAAGATTTATTTTTGGTTTTATTACGGCTAACCTAACATCTAATACCTACTATTGTACAAGACTTGTACAAAACTTGACATCATCATCAATTTTACGCAGTATTTCAGTAAATGGTGTTAAAACATCCCAGAGTGGACCCACGTCTTCAAAGTTTTACATGTTGCTACTGTTGGTGCTTTTTATGCTAAATGATCGCAGAACAGACCATTTTTTTGTAGTTACAAATGCGCAAAGTGGACGGGTCACAGGTCAATGGAAATGTCATTGAAAATAAACAAATTCATTTGGTTAATTTATGATATTGTACAGACATGATGTAATCGCTCTAAACTGATTTGTGTTAGACCTTGCTTTAAGATCAYAGATGAGATTTTCCATAAATATCTGTTTTTTGGGCTTAGTTTGGTAGCGTTTTATAGTGTTTTTGTTGCCACGGTTGAGAGTATTAATTGTTTTGTAGATACTAAGTACATGGACAGAAGCCCCATCTGCTTGGTCATTTAGTAAAGTAGGGAGTGGATACACATAGGAGCTAAAATAATCAAATATTTTGAATATCTCAGGGCTTGTTCAGTTCATCTACGTGGGTAAGAGCAGATAAGAATAAAATTCAAAATAAACAGAAAGACTAAACAACAATTAAAATAGTAATTGTATTTTATTGGTAAATGCATAAAATTCTGAAAATCATGTTAAAAAAATAAAGTTGTCACAAGCTACGAAATTATATTTTTACAAATTTAAATTTTAAATCGCACTTTCTATTATTGACCCCTTGCTGGTAAAAAGTCATACCGTGCATCAACGCCAACATTTCATCTCATCCAGGGTTTTCTCTGCCGTGATTCACAAAAAAAATCAGATAAAAAAACATCAGACAAACAGGAAAAAAACAGTCACATCCATCAAATTTAATAGCAACGTGGGTTAGTTCATACTGAATAACCTCTGACCCCTACCCACAATGCCATGCTCGCAAAAAAACTATGAAATGGTCTGTTCTGTGCAAATAAGCATGTAAAGTGAAACKGACAGCCGTGTAAAGTTTCTGAAAGGCGTGAAATGCAATCAAGTGTTTGAGATGAGATTTGTTTTAAGTTGGCACTAATCTACTTTGGTCCAAGCTTTGTTTTGACTAGCCGCTGACTCATCACTCCTGTCAGAATTAATTTGTTTTTGAACAAACCGAGGTTCACAGACAGATATTGGGTAAGATTTAATTGTTGATAAATTTTACACAGAAATCCACTTCAATATGGTTCATTGTAAACTGACTTGATTTTTTTATTTAAGCTTTTCAACCTCACTTCAAAATATCTGAACTCTCATGTTCCCTGTTACGCCATTTTAAGGCTGTAGATGTTGTTGGTTCTCTTCCTTTTTGGTAGAGATGGGCCGTTTATGAGTGATCYGAATCTTTTGAATGGCTCTTTGAAATGAACAGAGCTTTAAGATCCAGCTCCCTTCAAAGAGAAATAAATCCCATCTCTACTTTCTGAGTGTCTGGTAACTCAAAATAAGCATTTTCTGAATTGCTGTGGTTCTTTTACTTCCATAAAGACCATCTTTTTTAAATTGGCCAATTTTTGGAGGCGTACCATGAGTCAGGGTTTGGTGCCTGCAGCGGATGAGTTTATAAAAAAAAAAAACTTTGACAAGCTACACAATAGTTATTCTTGTTAGAGTCTTATTACAGTTTTTATTCTGTTTCTACTGTGTCATTTACATATAAATTGTGTATTTTCACTGCACTCCTAGGCTGCAACATATTTTATCGCAGTGCTAATTTACATTTTTGCATGCCAGCTCACTACACAGTTTATTTAACTGTCACTGTAGGCACACGTCAGGCAGAGTAGAGTGGCTGCATATTGGGTTCTAGCTCCTTTAAACTTAATTCACATACCCGATATAAAAAGTTAGTCTTYATGGTTTGTGATAAGAATGATCAGTAAAAAAAATAGTTTTGTTTATGAAGGCTTTAACAGAGGACAGAGAAAGAAATGCTGTGAAACTGAATGGTTCATGTTGTAAATAAGTTTCCATGAGATAACTAGTTTGCTTCCATGTCACCTCTTTACTTTGACTATTTTTGTTTTTGTAAATAAAACCTTTTTTTGTGAATCCTCTGCTGTGGTTTTCTGTAATATTCCCTGCTACAGAACGGTGTGTATTTTTAGCAGTGGGGATTCAGCGCTCCCACTCATGTTTAAAGGAAAGATTTTGTGGCCGAACCACATTGGTTTCTCCTCCGCACTTTATTGCAGCAGTCTTTGTGCTCCTAATTGGACTCAAGTATTCATGTTTTTAAAAAAGGAGGCATTTTTTTAAATGGAGACAATATATCCTGCAAGATTAACTCCTCAATTTTCTTTCCTTTTAGTAATCCTCCCCCATTCCTCCATATATCCATGTTCACGTCATATGTCTGCATTCATCACAAGCACGCACACACAAATTTACACACAGACACACATCCCTACCCTGATTTTTTTCTTTTTCTTTGAAGATGTCAAGGCTTATTAGTCTACCACTTCAATGTTGTCTTTGAAAAAACCATGCCTGAAATCACTCAGCATGAATTTCTTTAATGTTGTTTGGAAATTTGGGCAATATTTTGTCAATTTTAATGGAAAAATCTTAGAGGAAATGATGATGAAGGTAAAAAAACAACAACCCTCAAACAATAAATTTTACAAGGGACAACAAAGAGAGTCTCTGGTTTGAATCTTTGTTGAGGCCTTTCAGTGTTTCTCTGGATTAGGGCTGCCACGATTAGTCGATTAGTCGACGACTAATCGATTATTAAAATAATCGATGACTAATTTGATAATCGATTAATCGTTTTTTTCTTTACTTTGTTTTTCTCTCCAAACTGCTTTGACGCCTTCCACTGCCACATCTGCCTTTCTGTCCTTGACACACAGTCACAGTAGTGGTAACTGGGGTAGGCCGTGGACGTCACAAGACATTATACAGACAGACTGGTATCATGGCTACCTGACAACGGAGCTCAAAGTGTGGGATTGTTTTAAGAAAATGACAGAGAAACCTGTGTAATATCTGCTAGGCAGAACTTCCACAGCAATTGTTTTTAGTTAGCATATAGCTAAAATCTAACCATGGTTATGATAGCAGCTGCATTCTGGCGCGATAAGCTGTTTGTTTTATATTCAATTAACGTATGATCTGATTAGTCGACTAATAGAAAAAATAATCAGTGATTAATTGATTATAAAAATAATAGTTTGTGGCAGCCCTACTCTGGATGCTCCGGTTTTTTCAGCCTGAAACATCATACAAGGTCATCCTGATGTTGCCCGGTTCAATGCCTGCACTGTAATTCAGTATTTTTCATTTGTCTTAAAACATTTGTTTTAACAGAGGGGGCTAAGTATCTTCCATGATTTTCATTATTAACCAGAGAGAGCATATGTACAGGGAAACATAGGTACTGTAAAACATTATCGGGAAACATAAGTACTGGAGAAAATATGTACCGAGCAACAAAAGTACTGAGAAACATAGCTACCAGGGAACAAATGCACTGGGAAACATTGGTATTGGGGAACATAATATAAGAAAGTTCACTTTGAAAACCCAAATTAAACGCATAAGGCTGCTCCAGCTCACAGTTAAGAACATTTACTTTGCACACGTGAAGTAACACATACCACGTGGGACCACAGTATTCTGACTTCAGGACAAGATCAAATTGAACTCAGGATCTTGCATCCACTTCAAACTCAAGTCATGCCCATGTGTCAACATGCCCTTATCTATAGCTTGACTTGAGTCTCATGTTCCTCACCAGCTGTAATACAAATCCTGTGTGTGTGTGTGTGTGTGTGTTCTCCAATGTGAGACACGAGTAACTAAATGCATACTAAAAACTACAACTTAACCAGTAGTGACTCACAATGCTTGATCTCAGCAGTACACTGATTACACATTGATATTAAAACATTTCAACATGAGTTTCAAAAGCATTTCAGTATAAAAGTTTCTAAATCTCTCAGTATAAAAGTATAAAGTAGATGTGTGGTGCCATTAAATCTGTAAAAGTATATTTCATTTAGTACCATGTCACATAAGTACTGGGGAACATATGTACCAGATAACATACGTGTCAGAAAACATGTATCAGGAAACATACAGAGGAACGCAGCTACCTGGGAACATACTGTAAGAACTGACAAATGTAGCTACATGGGACTGATGCAGGACTGTTAAGTAAATAAGTACAAATACTTTGTTATTTTACTTAAGCAGAAATTTTGGGTATCTGTACTTTACTTGAGTAATTATTTTTCAGCGTACTTTTTACTTCTACTCCTTACATTTTCACACAATTATCTGTACTTTCTACTTCTTACATTTTTAAAAAAGGCAAGCAGAAAGTCGTTACTCCTATTTCGTTTTGGCTCGTTATTGTTAAAAAATATTTTTCTGATAAATTGTAGCTCCTGGAAAGAGTAAATTTAATTGTAGTTGGATGAGAAGTGTGTATATATACCATTCTGACACCAAATTGTACACAATCCATCACAGCTGAATGCCTTTAGAAAAAAATATTTTTTCGGAAAGTTGACCTCCCAGTAAATGTTATTTTGGAAAACCTTACAGCTCATTTTTACTCTGTACTTTTACTTTTAATACTTAAGTACATTTTATGTCAGAAATTTACTTTTGATACTTAAGTACAAAAAATCTGATACTTTAAGACTTTTACACAGTAATACTCTTAGAGGAGACTTTAACTTGTACCAAAGTAATTTCATGATAAGATACTTGTACTTTTACTCATCACTTTGAGGTACTTTCTATAACACTGGACTGATGTACCTGGAAACATACGTACTGGGGAACGTAAGTACCGGAACACATATGTACCGGGCAACTTGGGTACAGGGAAACATAGCTGGCAGGGAAGGTATGTACCAAGGAACATATCTACCATGAAACATAAGTGCGGGTAACGTAGCTACCAGGTATGTACCGGGAAACATATGTACAGGAGAGCATATGTACTATGAAACACATGTACTGGGGAACATACCAGGAAACATAGGTACCAGGGAACATAGATAAAAGGGATAATGGGTACTGGGGAACACAGGTATGGACCCATCAACAGACGACAACACAGTATTTCAGTTTTGAAGAAATTATAAAAACACAATGTAACATGTATGTATCTGTGTTTGAATTCCACACAGTGTGAGAAATGATCACACAGACCACAACTTTCATCATTTTATTCCATTTTATTACAAACAAAAATAAAAATAAAAAGAGAGAGAAAGGAGATATGTCATCATTTACATGTTTTCACTGCCACTCGTTTGATCGGCACCACTACACGGTGACATGAGATAACCCAGAAATCAACAGAATAAAAATACTGAAAAAGAAGACAAACTAAAAGCCGGAACAAATAAGTCTCTGCTTGTTTTGATTTTGTTAAAATCTCAGACGTTCTAGGAACGTCAGAGTGAATGTGGTTTTATTAACACCTACATATCCTCTTTTTTAACCTAAAAAAGCCAATAATAACTAGAATTTACAGGTTGACATCATTTTCTTAACTCATTTTAATGACTTTACATTTGTTCAAATATGATTATTAAGGCGCTTTCAAACAATGAAATGTATGCAAGTTCCATCTTTGATTTTTCACATAATACTATTTTTATTGGAGCTAAAATCAGCTTATAGAAGCATTTAATGACTAATGACTGATTTTTATATGCATATTAGCCCCAAATCTTTAAAATAAGCAAGTAAAAGTTGTACGTTTGTATGTCAGAAGTTAACTAAACTTCTTTGTTTGCAGTATTTTTTTTTGCATTAAACATGATAAAAGGGTGCATTATGTGTCACACACTGTGTTGATTTTCTTGTCTTTTGTTACAAAAATGTCTCTTTTGGTAGAAGCTCTTTCTCGAACAGCAACGGCGAGAACAACAGCAACATCGACAACAACAATACTCATAAACTGGGAGAGTAAAAATACAAGCCAACACAAATGAAGTGTTTCAATATGCAAAGCATATCACAGGATTTTATAGAAAGAAAATATGAACTTAAAAAAAAAATCAAAATATTGATCGTGGATGAAGACAAAGAGGAGTGTTGAGGGTGGCTGATAGGCTTTAATAACACTGATTTGCTTATGAAAGGTTATAAACATTCATAGGGAGGGGGATTTTTTTTTWAAAAAAAAACCCCTCCTCTTCAAAATACCTCCAAAAAGCTCTGTACATAAACTAGAATTAGGGAAATGGAATGGGACGTTGTGAAATACTTAATAGTGGAACAAGTCCTGGATATATTTTTCACGTCATACCTTTCCGCAAGTGTTTTTATCAAAACTGTACCATTAAAAATAAAAAATAATAATAAACATAATATAGAAATAAAACTAAGCATGTAGCTGTGCTTGGAGCTGCTTAAACTGAAATAAAATAAAATAAAATATCGGGAGATTCAGCCTCTTTCTGAGAATTAGAAACAGTATTAAAACCAGTGTAGGCACAGCTTGATACCATTTTTTTTTACACGAGACAGCATTTTTCATGATTAGAGCATGCTTCAGGGTTATGGAGTGCAATGGATGAGTATAGCTTCACATGCAGCTTTCTGTTGAAGGTTGGACAAAAAAGAAGGTAAGGTGGTCGGTCTATTGTACGATCTAAAGGGTTATAGGGTTAGGTGTGTGTTCGTGTGCGTGTGAGGTTAGAAGGGTCCCTAGAGGAGCAGGAGGCCTTGTGTGAGGAGGCCGTTTATGAGGAGTATAATGGTTTGAGGCAGACGAAAAGATGGTCACAAGTTAGGAGACAAGCTGGACTGTGTGTGGCGTTGGCGTGTCTACGGACGTGTGCGCGAAGGTTTGTGTCTTTTTGAGGAGTACCAGTCGGCAGGAGAAAGAGAGAGAGCGTGAGAAAAATAACCTTTTAGACTCCTGTGTCAGACRAAGCAACTACAATCACTAGAGTCTGAGTTTGTTCACCTTCAGCTGGTCGTTTCGTAGGTTTGGATTTTTCGTTGCCAGTAAAACGCCAAAACTCTTGGGTTTCGTGTGTGTGTGAGTGTGTGTTTGTGTTGCCTAGTCGTCGATGCAGATGATCTCTCCGCTGCGCTGCTCCCGCCGGTTGACCAGCAGCTCYGCTTCCCGCTCCTTCTTCACAGACATGGGAGGCCCGTTCAGCACTGYGGGGAGGGAGGGGGCAAAAAGAAACACGGCTTCAGTTCAGGCAGTTCAACGCGTCTCTGCTTTCTGTCCGTCCTGAGGCCGAGGCCGAGGGATTATTTTTACAACTAATAAATCTCACCACAAACACCCAATGTAAACCCTTTTATATATGTTCACAGCTCATCAAAGCAGATAAAGAGCCACTGTTTCTCGAGCTGCTCCAAGTGTAAAATGGGTCCATAAATCATAAATGTGACCAGTGTGTGTTAGTCTTTTAAAGAAAAAAAAACCGTTGTAAATATTTATCACAGAGGAGTTAAGAGTTCAGGTTACCCCTCTGCATACGGACTATCTGAAGTTACTCACACTAAAAAGTAAAGGTCTAGGATTTCTTGAGGTAATGCACATCGCCCACATTTAATTAGWGATGGAAAAGAGAGTYTGTGGGTCTGGAGCCATTACATTTTGAATAAATAGTTATGGYTCAAGTTGGTAAAAGAAGACGTGGATAAAGATAATGGATGGATAGTTATATTGTATGATGTTATGTGGTGACTTTAGGCTGTAAGTACAGCATACTGCAGTGGTTAGCACCAGGAAAGTTCTGGGTTTGATTCCCGGTTCGGACTGGGGTCTTTCTGTRTGGAGTTTGCATGTTCTCCTCGTGCTTGYATGGAAAAGAGATGTGATTTCAATGGGATTTTCCTRGCTAWATAAATGTTAATATGGCCTGATGTACAGAGGTTAGACAATGAAACTGAAACAGCTGGTTTTAGACCATAACATCCCTTTCAGACAGCTTCCTCTTGCGTCCACAGTTAATCCAGTTGGATGTGGTTGGTCCTTCTTGGTGGAATGCTGACATTACCCTGGATACTGTGGCTCTTGATGCATCACAAAGACTTGCTGTCTTGGTCACAGATGCTCCAGCAAGACGTGCA
>NW_013954028.1:42363-42874 GCF_001266775.1 Austrofundulus limnaeus
TTGGCCACCAGGCTGGTCCAATTTAGCCATGAAACCTCCCACACTAAAATGACAGGTGTTTCAGTTTCATTGTTGCTGGACATATGACGAAGTGACTTTCAGCTCCTGAGCATACAAATCACAACTACTGCACTCGTACCCTTTTCCTGTTCTTCTCCATCTCAGTAGAAAAGCAAAGGAAGAGTTAGTGTGTTTCTGCATCCAGCGCAGAAAACATAAGGTGGGGAATAAAAGTTTCCATTATCTATTTTAAAGAGGCATGATTCAAAAATATGGATTGTTAGTGAACGTCACATCTCTAGTTTTAAACTCTAAAGAAGTTAAAACTCTAAACTCTTGGTCAAATCTTAAAGATAGCTCGGATGATGTTTTGAGGATGACTCTTCGCTGCTACCACACCAAAGTTTAGCTCAGTAATTTTTGTGTTGGCTAATGTTGGTTAGATGTGGCTGGTGCGCAACGCACAGTTGTTTATACTTTTAGCAGCTCTTTTTATTCCACAGCTGACCTG
>NW_013954029.1:0-1308 GCF_001266775.1 Austrofundulus limnaeus
GTCTGAGTTCCCTCCTTGTGTCCCTTCACTTTGCACAGACAAATATTAAAGTAATGAGAAGAAACCTTGGTAAAATTTTACTCTCATAACCTAGTTATGGGAAGATGTAAGGTAAGTTATTTGCATAAATAACTTATCCCTACATTTGAAAGCAACAGAATTATTTCTAAGAAGTTGCCATGATCCACTGTGTCATCTTTAAGCATGTATGCTGCCTCTGACTGTGACCCTCTGTAGCTCAAACCTTTTTCCAATGAGCTTCACCACATCAGTAATGCGCTCCAACACTTGACGCCTCTTGCACACCTGCACTTCATGAAGAGACATCTGATGTCCCACAAGAAGGTTTTTAACATCACGTTTTTGAGGACCTAAGGAAATATGCTTCTGCACAACCTCTGTGTAGATTGCTTCTCTCATGATCTTCCACTCTCTAATGTATGTGTTTCTGATCTGTCATGCCAGTGATGAACAAACTGCTATCTGTAGGCTTAACAAAGGCCATACAAAGAAAGCAGAAAAGTGCTCGTCTGTCTTCACTGTATGAAAGCCATTTCCTATAGTGCCATCTTTGCTGGAAAAAGCTTTCTGTACTCCAGCCTTCTGTGTGCTCTGCTGAGGATGATGACTCAAGAAATAATCTAAGTCTTCTGGCTTTGGTCTTGTAAAAACATCTACTTTTGAAGAGAGCACTCTGACTTCCTGGGCTTGGCTTTCAGTTTCAATATCTGGATCATCTTTAGTCTGAACAAGATATTAAAATTGTTAGTATTGTTTTAGTAAATCAATAAATAAAACTATGAGTAAAATAAAAATTTTCATAATTGGATTAAGATGGTTAAGCTACATTGTTAATAGAATACAGGCCTAGCAGTAAAAGTGGTAGCAGACATTACAGAAAGTTGAGGAAAAACAGCTCATATTATCCATCTGGCAAAAAGTACAGATGAGGTGAAAAAAAATGTGATCAGCTTTACTATTATGCCACTGGCCCTCGTGACCCCTGTGCAGTACTGTCCCCCCTCATTACCATGATTACCTTCACTCTAGAAAAGACAGTAATTCTATTTTAAATAAAAATAAAACATCAAACATTTCAGGGCACTGTAAAAAAGACAATCAATCTACAAATGTAATGTTAATAAATTATCAGAACAGGATTTAGTTTGCAGGCTTTAACCCTTAGGCTTCCAGTGTATATGGTAATGTTTAACAAAGTTTATTTTAACATTTGTCCTGATGCATCTCAGTAATCCAGGTAAAAAATCAAAGGAAAAAAATTGTATAGGTCCTCTGGACGGGTTCTTC
>NW_013954029.1:5219-8699 GCF_001266775.1 Austrofundulus limnaeus
CTTCAGTGGTGTATTGTCTTTTTAATGACTTCTTACTTATTGTTTCTTGCCAAAGACATGGAAATTATATATGCTATTTAAAAGCATTACTTCCCATACATCACATTTATAATTTTTCACTCCAAACAAAATATATTTATGCTTACAAAAACATATTTATTCTTAGGAACCCAGGGGTTACATATACAAGTTTCACTTTTTAAATGGAATTACTGAAATAAATCTACTTTTTCATGATATTCTAATTTTATGACCAGCACCTGTGTATTAGATCTTAATTTACAAAAAAGACATCTAAGTGGGCAAAGTTATTTGTGAAACCCACAAACATTTATAACAACTGATTTTTGCCTTTTAGAATGCCAGTGTATGATGTAAATATCTAAAACTGATTTAAAAATTGTAGCAACACAGTTTTATGAAACTATTAGCTACAGCTATATATGCATTGCGCTAAAAGATAGCAAACTAGAAAAAATACAGCCACCTACCTGACTACCATCCTCCTCCTGGTCATGTTGTTCTCCAGAGGTCAACAACAAAGCTGCAGGTTCCACTGAGGATGAGGATGCACCACCAGCAGAAAATACATTTGTGTTTCTGACACTTGGCTGCATTTAGTTGTAGTGCATGCCTTTTCTTCTCTCTCAACCTTTGAGCTCCTCCCTTACGTTTCTTCTCCATCTTCTCCTTCTTCTTCTTCCTTGTTGGTGGTTGGTAAACAGCGAATTGGTCGATTATCGCCACCTACTGGTACTGGCTACTCCTTTCGCAGAAATAACAGCCTCTAAACACTTCCTATAGCTTCTAATGAGAGTCTGGACTGTGGATGAAGGTATTTTAGACCATTCTTCTTTACAAAACATCTCTGGTTCATTCAGGTTTGATGGTTTCTGAGCATGGACAACTCTCTTAAAGTGACACCACAGATTTTCAATAATACTCAGGTCTGGGGACTGAGATGGCCATTCCAGAACGTTGTATTTGTTCCTCTGCATGAAGGCCTTAGTAGATTTTGAGCAGTGTTTAGGGTGGTTGTCTTGTAGGATGCAGCCCCGGCTTCAGTAGCTTCAGCTTTGTCACTGATTCCTGGACATTGGTCTCCAGAATCTGCTGATATTGATTGGAATACATGCGTCCCTCAACTTTAACAAGATTCCCAGTCCCTGTACTGGCCACACAGCCCTACAGCATGATGGAACCACCACCAAATTTCACTGTAGGTAGCAGGTGATTTTCTTGGAGTGCTGTGTTCTTTTTCCTCCATGCATAACGGTCCTTGTTCTGCCCAAATAAGTCTATTTTAGTTTCATCAGTCCGCAACACCTTATTCCAAAATGAAGCTGGCTTGTCCAAATGTGCTTTAGCATACCTCAAGCAGCTCTGTTTGTGATGTGGGCAAAGGAAAGTCTTCCTCTGCATCACTCTCCCATACAGCATCTCCTTGTGTAAAGTGTGCTGAATAGTTGAACGATGCACAGTGACTCCATCAGCAGCAAGATGATGTTGTAGGTCTTTGGTGCTGGTCTGTGGGTTGACTCTGACTGTTCTCAACATCCTTCACTTCTGTTTATTCCAGATTTTTCTTGGTCTGCCACTTGGAGCCTACACTTGAACTGTGCCTGTGGTCTAACATTTTCTCACAATGTTTCTCACAGAGGAGACTGAAAGCTGAAATCTCTGAGATAGCTTTCTGTATCCTTCCCCTAAACCATGACGGTGAACAATCTTTGTTTTCAGCTCATTTGAAAGTTGTTTTGAGACTCCCATGCTGCCACTCTTCAGACAAGATGCAAAGAGGAGAAAAACGTACAATTGCTCCCCTTAAATACCCTTTCTCATAATTGGAGTTACCTGTGTATGGAAGTCAAGGGTCACTGAACTTACCAAAACAAATTTGAGTTCCAATAATTTGTCCTAAAGGTTTTGAAATCAATAAAATGACAACAGCGCCCAAATTTATGCACCTGCCTAATTTTGTTTAACCAATTATTGCACACTTTCTGTAAGTCATATAAATTCACTTAAATCAAATAATCATATAAACATATCATCATATAAATTCATTTCTCAAATATCACTGTGTTTTTCCCCTATATGATGTATTTAATTGATATTTTTTTATCCAAACAATCAATGATTTATAAAGGTAAATCAGGAAAATTAAAAAGGCTGTCCAAACTTTCACACCCTGCCTCTGTAATCTGTAATCCCTGCAACCCAGTGTGTTGAATGTTATGTCACATCATCTTCTATATTATACAGGTTGCAACAAAAGAAATTATTTGAGTAAAAAACAGATTTAAATGTAAAGACCTGCAGTGAGAACATAGCCTTACTGAGAAGAAGCACACAAATTTCCATTGTCAGTAATATCTAAAGATTATAAACTCAATTTTGGCCTTTGTTTTAGATTCTCATATTAAAAAAATGTACTTGACAATAATCAGTCATTGGTGTCCAACCAAGGCATTGTTTCACACTTAACACAAAATTAAAATAAACACTGAACTAATCACAAAATAAAAAGTCAAACAAGAACAATGTGTTTCAGAAATAAAGTAAGGATGGCATCACAAGCTTTTTTTTCTTACAACCTTGTTTCAGCTCAAGTAAATAAATTATCAATCATTGTTAGTAGTCTGGCATCTTAGCCTATGAGAAGCCTGGGAAAGCTGTTACCGGGTGGTATAAGATGTGACGCCTCATCGGATAGGGCCATCTGCCTCTGACAGATTACTCTTTAAAACAAGGCTGCATGTGTGTATTACTGGGGTTGAGTGTGCAGTGTGCAGCCATTTCACACTAGTGTGTGAAAGAAAGGAAAATATCTGAGCATCTGTAAAGAATTAAAATGTAAAAATCTTGTATTTGCACCTAGATTGATATTTCATATTCTCAGAAATAAAACAAACAAATAAAAACAAACAAACAAAAAATAAAACAGGTATTTGGCTGGCTAACGAGACCATCACAAGGAGTGATTGTGCATGTGTGAGCGTTAGGTGCTAGTTTCTTTGGTCAGCTGCATTCAGCAAGGATTGAGTATGTTTTGCTTTGAGCAAGACTTATACGTACTGTATATCTTCATTTATGCTGTCAGCTGTTAAATATTACATTTTGTTTGTGAAAAACATTCAGGCTTTATTTGATGCACTATACCTTTTTTAAAGTATTTAAAGACTTGAACCTTGTCCACAGTTTTTCACTTTACAACCACAAATTTCAAAGTGCTTTCTATGATTTTATCTGAAAGACTAACACTAAGTATTGCAAAAATTGTGAAATGATATATATATATTTATATACAGTATATATTCCCTTCTCACCCTCCGCGGGTGGTCTCTTTCATCCTCTGAGCTCAGGTCCTCTACCAGAAGCCTGGGAGCTTGAGGGTTCTGCGCAGTATCTTGGCTGTGCCTAGAACTGCACATTTCTGGACTGAGATGTCTGATGTTGTTCCTGGGATCTGTTTTAGCC
>NW_013954029.1:9949-13937 GCF_001266775.1 Austrofundulus limnaeus
GATGCCATCATGTCAATATGGACCAAAATCTCTGAGGAATGCTTCCAGCACCTTGTTAAATCTATGCCACGAAGAATTGAGGCAGTTCTGAAGGCAAAGGGGGGTCCAACCCGTTACTAGCGTGGTGTACCTAATAAAGTGGCCGGTGAGTGTATATATATCATATATATATAGACACTCTGTGTCAATTCTTTGAAAAACCACTTCTTGCTATAATTTCAGTTTTGAGTCTTTTGGAGTTTGTCTGTAACAGCTTTGCACATTTAAAGAGGACTTTATCCCAGAATGAACTTTTTTTTTGCAGATGAAATGTCTAAACTGTGCCCTAAGGGTAATACCTTTCTATGTATGACTAAAATTTAACATTTTGCTCTAAAATTGTTCAAATCTACAATATTTGGTCTAAAAACTTCTTTGTGCTGCTCTCTTTGGGTTTAACTATGGAATTATCCTTTCACGGGGGGTGGGGTTGTGTATGTTCCCCTTTAAAGACTGACATTTTTGTCTGTTCCTCATTGCAAGATAGCTCAGTCAGACTAAGTACAGATGAGTTGTAATCAACAATTTTTAAGTCTTGCGACAAATTCTCAGTAGGATTCAGCATGGATTCTGGTTTTACAGCTGATACCGGTTTTTGAATAGCTTTGACCTGTCAACACAGATTTTTTTCCTTTCAGTGAATTAACCTGTAATACGTCATATGCAGTAAAGATTATCTGCTGCATCCTCAAATAAACCTTCTACACAGATGACATGCACCATTGCCAAATAAAAAGTAGCTATTTGATCTTCTAAAAAGAGCCGGCTCAGACCATTCTGGTGCCCTAGGTGAGTTGAAGGTCTACCCCACCCACCCCAACTGGAACCCTTGACAACAGATGACATGTTTGACAATGTAAGATACTACATTAAAGGTTAACTTGCTTTACACACAAACACACATCACACAACACATTATATGAATGAATGAAGTAGCCTTAAATAAATAAGATAGGTTAAACAAAAGACCCTGTTCAGGTTTTGTGAAAGAATTTAGAAAGTCCTGCCTGTCCCCCAAATATTAATATCAAATTACAAACATCTCATTCAAATCTCACTTCAGAAATTCACCATTATTTGGTTGGTGAAGTGTCTCTGTGGTCCCTCAAAGGGCGATATTTCACTTTGCCAACAACTGAATGATGGCCACCACCAATGTAGTCAGGACTTCATGCACCTCCTCCTTTCAGTCTCTATTAGTGACATTTTCACTTTGCCTATTGTTTGGCCTGTGTTAATACTGCTTAGTTTGAATCTTTAATGGGAAAACAGGTTAAAACAGTCGTATAAACTATTATTTTTCTCAGAATACATGAGCCAACTCCTGATCTTCTCTCCATTTACTAATAGTCTGTAGAAATGATGGTGATGGCAATTTCTTCCATCCTCTCCTGTTAGGAAATTTAAATCAGATTTTACCTGCTCAGGCCCTCTGCTGACAAACTCCATTTTTACTGTGTCAGATAGGGATGGTCAGCCTGAAGGATAGCAGGGGCTGCCACCAGTAAAAACACATACCTTTTTAACAATTTCTCTCACTTTCCAAGTCTGTTGAAGACCTCGACCCTACAACTTTTCAGATGAACTTTCCTGTAATTGCTGAAGTCGGAGGTGTCAGAATTTGCACAAAAATGTATTTTTCTGTTACGGTATTAACACTGACTCTCCATATAATCCACTGATTGTCCGATCATCTGAGAGAACTGTGGAGGTTTGCTGCTGCTGCTTCCTGACCAATTGTTTTGCAGTTCATTGAGAGTTCGGTGGGCGGAGACTGGATGGACTCACCTGTGCATTGTCTGCTCTGATTAATCCTGAGGGTATTTCAGTCGCCTTCTGAGATCCATCCGACACTGGATTATTCAGTTGCCCATGGTACTGTTTAAGACGGCCTCATTTTAATTCTTTGAGAAAACTGATTAACCCTTGTTGTATTTTTTCTACACCTACCTTGTGTTCAGGCTGGACTGTCCTGATCCTCCTGGTGACTCCACGGTCGGTCTTTATCCAGACTGTTGGTTTTTTCACTTCAAGACTGAAGTGATTCATCGTCCTCCGCCCTGCCTCTCTCTCTCTCTTTCTGAAAGCTGCAAGAAACATATTGGAAAGTACCTGTGTTTGATTCCCAACAAAGAAAACTTTTACAAACCTCCTCGTCCTGGTCAGCCTCCTCGCCTGGATCCTGTAAGAAAAAAATAACAATTAACACATTCTACACCTTCAAAAACACTTACCAGAGAACATCATCCTAAACCACCTTTTTCCTTTATTTTCAGCAAGAAACTTGGACCCATTCACTGTACAATAAACTCACTTACCTTTTATCATTTTTGTCTTGTCCTGTGTTCCTCACCAGTTAAGTTAATTTKGGGTACTCTTTAAAAGAACAAATCCTAAAAAGAACAACAAATAATGTATGCAAATTATATGTGTGACGTCATGAGTGAAGGTCCCCATATAGTTACAGCTAATTTACTTTCAGCATTCACAAAATCAGTTTTACAGAAACAGACAAAACTTGGTGTGGTAGTGGCTGGGGGTTATTTATAACAATACTAAAAACTAACATCATGTGAGAAATTGCAATAATCTTATTTTTAAGATTTAACCAATTCAACCTGGAAAGACTCACACACAGAAATATGGCAGTTAAAACAGTTTTATTGAAATGAGAAAGTTCTTCAGCACTCGAGCCCCGGCTGAAGACGTGGGTGCAGCTAACTACTGTGAGCTAGCACTCAGCTTAGGTCTTGGACACTGGTGGTGGTGTGGAGGCCAGAGGGAGGGGGTAGCCAGGAAGAGCCTGAGATGAAGGTGGAGAAGGGGTGGAGGTGGGTTGAACGCGTTAGGAGAGCAGACTGATCCGTGGGTGCTGGGCCTTTAGACCTGGATCCCTGTGAGATGATTAGTACGGTAAGGCAAGGATCTGACACTGACTGACTGCAGCTGGGAGCGTGACGTGGTGATTGGATGGAGCAGGTGAGGTGGAGAGAGTCTTCCAGTCTGAATTTACGCCTAGGCTTCATAATTTCATAATTCATTTATTAACATGAGATGCTTTAAGTCTTAAAAATGGACTTGAAAGATGGTGGGAAGCATGGATTCCTTTTTCCAGTGCAAAGCTTTTTTTTATTAATACAGTAAGAGAGATATAAAGCAGCTTAAATGGACCGCTTTTCTTATTTTTGTACTAAGCTTGTTGTCTAAAGGGCAACTGTGGATGTCCACAGTGCTGTCCTCCACATGGAGGTTATGAATAAAAAACAGAGGAAGAGCTCAGGGTGAGAAGGAAACAGAAAGTCTGGGTAAGTTTAAAGTTGTAGGAGATCTTCCTGTGATTTTTGTTCCTTCTGGTTTTAGAAATTCAGTCATGAAGCGAGAAATGTGTTTATTAATTAATTTAGTCATTTTTACCATCAAGCATTTAAGGCAAAACCAGTTCTTGGGAGCTCAAACATTGCTTTGAAATGTTGCATTGAAAAAAGTTGTTACTGATAATAGTTGCCTTTTTTCTACTATAATCCTAAATTTTCCCAAATTACATAATGTAGTGACAACCCCCGTTAAAAATCATGAATATGATTTTAATTAAGAGTTACCCTCCCCAGTTTGACGATGGTACTGTTGAAGCAAAAATAACCAATCAAACTCACACACAGAAACAAAGTTGTTCATGTTTATTTTGGCCAGTTAAAATTAACTGACTTTTATTAAAAGAGAAAAATGAATGATTAATATATGTTGTTACATACAATCAAATAATAAAATGGGCTCTCACTAAAACGTTATTGTTTCTACTTTTAAGCAATTTGTCTAACAATTTATTTAAGCAAAAGCAGATTGTTTATGTACAAAAAGGGTCGATGTGTGAGTGTGTTACATGGGTGTGTGTGTATTTAGGAGGTGAGAGAGAGAGAGAGAGAGAGAGAGAGAGAGAGAGAGAGAGACA
>NW_013954029.1:13947-19932 GCF_001266775.1 Austrofundulus limnaeus
CAGACAGACAGACAGACAGACAGACAGACAGACAGACAGACAGACAGACAGACAGACCTTTTAAGGTTCAAAAGGGTTTTTAAGATTAAGTTATGTTCCTGCTGTGAACGAAATGAGCTTGGGACAAGGTGAGCCAGCTTTCAGCCTTTATCGTAGTCCGAAAACCTCTCCACACAAGACCAGATGCTCTGGGTAGACGCTTGTTTCTCAGCGCAGACCGAGGGGCCTCTCTGGGTCAGATAAATGGACACACAGGTTCCTTCTCATGGACTTGGTCTTTCAGCAAAGCGGTAGATTGACCAGGAAACTGAGGAACTCACAGCAAGGATGATGTTTCAGGCAGGTTTCAGATATGTGTGTCAGTGGTCTGTTAAACTTTATTTTTAATGATCTGTGTGAACTTGGTGATTCATGCAAACATAGCAAATGTATAAATGTCAGCCTTGTTTACTGGATTCTTCTCAAAAGCACCGCATTCTAACTGATTTTATATCAGCACCAGCCAAACTGACAGAAAGCCGACAGTTAAATTTTTTTTTTTAAAAACGACCGGACTTGAGGAAGGAGGAAGTGACCGGCGCGACACGGGCTGTTTTCAGCTCTGTCTCATCAAATGAACCACACTTGTTACAAAACAAGTTCACCAAGTAACTTTAAGCATCGTTCAAACTGAAACAGAGGCAAGCTGGACAGCTGTCTGTGCGTGTCTCTGTGTGTGTGTCAGCTTCACTCAGAGTCTGTGAGGGGAGAGGTGGGCTTTCTGTGTGTGACTAGCCAATCACAGCTCGTGAAGACAGTCATTTACCCAATGAGGATCCTCCTTCACAACGAGCATGGATATTGACAAGTTGTATTCGTTTCATGCTCGTACTCATCAAAAATGCATTATCCGTAACAAATACTCGTCTGAAACGAGTATCCGGCTTAACCCTAACGAAAACCTCAGAAGAAGACATGGAGCTCAACTTCCTTTTTTGCAAAATGTAAACAAACATGGAGTACCATCAGATTTTAGTTGTAGGATTTATTTTTTTGGTTTTGGCAAACGTGTCAAACACTATTTCACAATGGATGATGAGCATGAGTGGAAGATGATGCATAACCATGTTATACATCTTATTGTTTTCCACATAAGGCGGCTGAGGCTCCACGTGAGGCAGCGTTCACTGAGAAGAAGCTCACCCCACTTTAAAGCAGTGATGTCCACCTCATACAGACATTAAGCAAAGTATTTACAAGATATGAGTAACTTTATTACTGTTCTTACTCAGAATGACCTGCGTTATAGTCTGGTTCCTGCTACTGGAGTGGTCTCTGGTCCACTTGGCATTCACACATGTAATCGAAACACACCAGAGTTTACTTCAACTGAACCGAGATCTACAGTTTCAGGCAGATGAGTTAACTTTTTGGTCTGCATCAGAGGTCAATTATACATTCACACACCTATCCAAATGATCTACAGTATGTTTGCAAGTGGACCAGAGTTTTTTGTTTTTTTTTTGGTCCACATCAGAGTTCGATTACGCGTTCACACCTCACCAAACAATCTGGACTTTCTAGACAAATGAACTAGAGTTTGATTAAACAGGACTAAACAGGGCTGGTGTGAATGCACCCTAAACTAAAATTATTAGATGTTGAGAGCAACAGCCTTGTAGCCATTTTGGTCAAGCATTGAAAATAAAAAGACAAACCCAGCGGTCACTGCAGGGTGGGATGTTGATCACTATTTGATTTAGATGGCCATCATTATTGGTCTCAACCAATGTGAGCCTTCGTTGTAGGGCGGCGGCTGCTGCTAGGCAATGCTCACATGAACCAATGGGAAAATGGGCCACAATAACAGAAACATAGAGGAAGACACCGGACATCTCCATGGGTATTCTTTAAAACTCTTTCTAACAACGAGTTGGAAAGTAGAAAAGTTATCTGTAAACACGGCAAACTGTCTTACCACCAGTGGAGTTAGAGCCTGAAATATCACTTCAATTCAAAACACACCATTGATGCCAATCAGCCACTGTAAAAAACAGAGGGGGGCTTCTGTAGATGAGGCCGGATGCAGCATCTGGGACAAATATTCACAAACAATTGCAAGACAGGCTTGCCCTTTATTAATATTTCATTACTTTTATAGTGTTCTAAACATTTTTGTCAAAATGTAATTGTATGCATAATGATGAGTTAATTGCGATTAATCTTAAAAACAGAAAATACTTGCAATTACAATTTTTAATCTTTGCCCATCACTGGTTTGTCTGTAGAGACAGAGAGAAAGGATTAAAATAAAATAAAGTTTGCAGTCAGTCAGAGTATGTTTGGTGAGGCTGAGGGTGAGTTCACACCAGGAAAGTCCTTTAGTCGGCTTGTTTGGTCCGGACCAAAAGTGGACTTTATTTTTTACATTTGGTGCGGTTTGCATTCACATTGTGCTTTTTTGCAAATGAACTATAAGTTGTAAACAAAGCCACGAGGCTGAGGATCATTGCTCCCATTGGACAAAAAAGAATGGGGGCGGGACTGAGCCACGGACCCAGAAAAAAACATGGAAGTCCTGCATGCTGCGGTTCTGATGCGCACATTTATGCTGAGAGTACAACTGCAATAGCATTTAAAATATCAAAAGCAGCTAATTTAATGGTGGTTCCATGATGATATTCTAATTTTGGAGCGGCATCAGTAAATGTGTCCCGCAACCCAAAGGAGACGAGGTGCGCTGCGTGTTCTGACCCACAACATGCTGGTAGCAGAGCTGCTAACAGGAGACGACGAAACAGGTATGATTTCAGTTTATTTAGCTCAGCAACGGTGGCCTGTGAAGTCCAAAAAGACGCATGTTTAATGCAGTTGGTTCGATTAGAGTCCGGTCTGTATTCACACCAGAAGCAAACTGAAGCGAACCGCACCAGAGTTCGTTTGGAAGCGGACCGAGACCACCTCAAAAAGCAGGTCTCGGTCCGGTTGTTTGATCCGCACCAGAGTTCACGAGTTTATTCACACCTGCACTAAAGGTCCGGACCAACGCTGGAAACGAACTCTGGTTCGTTTAAAGCGGACCAAATTGTCAGGTCTGAATTCGACCTGAATCACCACTTAGAAAATTTTAGCTCAGTATCTGCAAAATTGAATTAAAGGTTTTGTGTTTTCCAAGATCAAAATTTACAATTGCAAATGGGCTCCACCTTCAAGTAATATCAAACATACAAGAGTAGACAACAAAGGACAAATAAGCAAACTAATAAGGTAAAAAATATGAAACACACCACAAAATACTAAATTCAAGAATAGTAGAACAAGAAGAACTAGAAATCATATCAAAGTCAAAGTTTTCCCCCTTTATGCTGCCTCATGTTTTTGATGGGAAAATGAATGTAAAATGAATGTATGTATGGGTTTATTAATAGGAGATCAGTGATCTCAGCAGATTTCCCATTAGTGACAAGGTTCAGTTTCAGGCTTCCATGCATAATTCAGTCACACTGATGAAAAGTTCAAACAGTCCACCTTCAGTGCAGGTGAGACCAGCAGGAGAGGTCAAGGAAGGACGGATAAGAAAGAAGGATAACAAATTAAATGGCTCAGTGTGTGCACAAGTGAGCCACATCATTAAAACCACCTGTCATGTTTAGAAAACGACTGAAGGAGAATAAAACCCTTAAAAGTTGTTTTGTAGCATTAAAACCACATCAGATTATTTTATGTCACAGTATTTATGATGTTATGTTGGGGTTTCATCTATTTTCAGATGCATTGTGATATGAACATAAACTATCCTGAAACCATTTTAAAATATCAACAATCAATACAGAAATAGTGAAAAATGAGCAGCCAGGAAGTAAACAGACAGAGAGATGGACGTAACATGGTAAGGGTGTTTATTTAGTGATGCATATTGTTCTTCGAGAAACAAATGGAACAGGAGGAAGTGAGAGGTTAGTAGTTCACCAGTTGATGAGGCTGACTGTAAAATGTAGTTTATTTCTCTTGCAGGTAATCAAAGGTCCAGGGATCTCAAGTATAAAGGAGTGTGCAGCTTTCACACTAAAAGTTGCCGTAAGGAAAAACTTTGAAAAGAGCAGATTCACCTCTCGGCACAATCAGAAAAGATTTTAGTGCACGCATGCATGAGCGTGTGAAGCTGCTGTCTTCAGCTGTGCATGAGGCTGAGAGACATTTCCATCTTTACATGTCTTTAATAAATGACTGTAAACACAGAGGAACTATGAGTTTGGTTTATTTATGAAATAGCTGATATAAAGAAACAAGTTGCAGTGCCTCAAGTTTCTGCCACAGTGTGGGATTTATTTTTTACAATCATGCAGTCAGTGTCACAAGTCATAAATCTGTCAATTCATCCATCATTAGATTTCTGATCAGTTCCAAACATCCATGTATCAGATTTTCTTAGTATTTACAGGATGATAAAACTGATGAAAGTTATATTTTATATGACCACTGTTTGACACAAAGGCTGCATGATGTCATGTCAGTTTGTTATGAATAGACCTGTCATTTAATCAGAAAAATAAATGATCTGTTCATTGTGTAGTTAATATTTTAAACATGCAGTTGCTTGGCACAATGACATGTTACAAATAAAACTAAATCAAGAACAAACAATATAAAGTAAAATTCTCCTAAAGTCATGGTTTGGGATAAATTATCACCTTAATTTCATTGTCAGAGCCACAGCAGTGAGTTTAAAAACAGGATGATTCAACTGGAATCTGTCTCTAATTTAGTTATTTAATCAAGTGTTTTATGTAGGTAAAAGTATGTTTAGGAACCTGTAAAATACACCAGAATGCAGGAAACTGCATCTACTAGTTTCAAAATTTTCTGGTGGAGGACCCCCAGACCCCCACTAATGCCCCCTCACACACATTACAATGCTTCTGATACTCATTGTTTAACGTTAGAGAGAATAAACCAACACACCTGTAGTGCACCACCAAACTGAACTATGTTCTATGAAGCTAGTTGATGGTCAAACTGTACTCCTGGTGAGTTTAAAGAGCTGCTATAGTACGTAGTATAAAGCAGGTGAACATCATATAGGTGTGATTGAGTACACATTATTACACCACAGCAGAAACATTTTATTTTGTAGTTGATGAATGTGAAGAAGCAGGTTTTGATCTGTGAATACAAAATACAAAAATATTACATGCTAGTACATCTTTGTCTAATTTTTTATATGTACAAAAATTGGGCCGGTTTTAGCCATTAAACTCCCGGGCTGAAAAGTTTCCCCACTTCGCCCCTGAGATCAATTCCATCTCGCCAGCAAAGTCCAGGAACCACAGCTGGCCTGTGACCCTCAGCAAGGACCGCGTGCAGGCCGAGTCCCAGCTCGCACACGGTGTGAGTCTGAGTGCTGAAAACATGGCCATCCTTCATATTGGTCAGGCAGCCAGGAAATGGCCTGAATAGCCCCCAATGGTGATAACACCTGGAGACCACCAAGCATATCTGTAGAATCCAGTGATCAGAATCCAAAGATTTATCCAGAACAGAGCAGAACAGAGGTCCCACCTTTGACATGTCCTCCCATGGAAGAAAATTTGTTCCAATAATTTATTAAGAGACCAACTAAACAAATTCATAAAAATACATCCATAGTTTTTGGTTTAGGATGAAAAACGTTGAGGAGGCTCAGAGCAGCAAAACACGGAAAGATAAGAGAAGGCAGGAGAGAGGGGAAAATGTGTCTTACTCCTCCGAGAGCACAAGGGGAAAAAGTATTTACCTTAAAATTAACCTGACAGGTTCATACCTGACCCTAACTAACCTAAATTCAATTCTCACCTTGGTCCTCAACCCAACCCCCCACCCAAAATCAGCCTTCGAAGTCATGGGGACTGGGCTTTGGTCCCCACAAAGAGCATTCGGTCCCCACAAGGCTGCATTTTCCTGAAAAATCATCCCCACGAAGTAACAAAATCAAGGGCGCACACACACACACACACACACACACACACA
>NW_013954029.1:21514-23231 GCF_001266775.1 Austrofundulus limnaeus
CCTCTACACATACATTAAAATATTTGAATACTTCAATATTTTTGGAAGGTGATTTATGTATGATAGGAAAAGCAATGAGCCCAGTATGCTACCCTGCGGAACTCCCACGGAACAGGGCAGAGACCCGGACACAGAGCTTCCATGTTTCACAACCTGACACCTATCAGTCAAATAAGAGGAAAACATTTGTATTGCAGACGATGAAAGTTGAAAAGAAATCAACTTTTGTAAGAGAGTATAATGATCAACTGTGTCAAACGCTTTACGAAAATCAATATTTACAGCACCAGTTACTTGACCTTTGTTCAAAGCAGCACGTGTTTGTTCAGTGAATAAAATTAATGCAGACATGGTTGACCTTGACATGCGGAAACCATGTTGGCTATTGTTTAGCATGTTGTTAGCTTCTAGATGCTGAAGTAGTTGATTAAATAATTTTTCAAGTAACTTAGAAAAATAGGAAGAACAGAAATTGGCCGATAGTTTGAAACTTCTGTTGGATCACCAGATTTAAAAATGGGAGTAACCTGAGCTAACTTCCAGGCATCAGGGAAAATAGACTGCACAATACATAAATTAAGCAAATGATGAAACAATGGTAAAAAAGTGTTGGCATGCATTTTCAAGAAATCCATATTTATCTTATATTTGTCAAATGCATGTGAGCCATTTAGAGATTGGAGTGTATTTAAAACATCACTCTGTGAAATTTCAGAAAATGAAAATTGCTTTGAATTGTCAGGATATTTAAATAACTTTAAACTATTAGCTTGTCCCGGTAATGATGTCMTTACTGAAGAAATAAAATATTCATTAAATAAGTTAGCAATTTTTTCATGATCAGAAACAAGATGTCCATTTACTGAGATTTGTGAATTGTTATTAAATGTTTTATTGTTACTTTCACCTGTCACTGACTTAATTGTTTCACATAATACTTTTGGATTCTTACTGGCTGAAATAATTWGATTTTTAAAATATTGTTGTTTGGCTTTGCGTAATTCAGCAACACATTTATTTCGGTAACTGTTTAAACGAGACAGATTTTCAGAAGTTTTTGATATTCTATAAGTTTTCATTGAAGAAGCTTTCAACTTTAGGAGATGTATTATAGAGGCATTCAACCGTGGAATTTTATTTTTCCGGACTGGAACTTTACAAGTTGAAATATATTTCCCTGTATTGTCTCCAACTTATCATAAAAATTTGACAAAATGTGATTTGGATTTGACAGAGAAATACCCTCATTCCAGTAATTCTCAATCTCAGCATGAAACATGGGTAACTTTGATTTTGGAATCCTTTTAATGAAATTATGCACATGACCTGTAGGTTTCTTGAGGTTTTTTCTAATGACATAAATAAGTGAATGATCCGAGATTGAAGTATTTATAACTCCAGATATGCCATAAATAGAGGATTGATTTGTGAAAATAAGATCCAAAATGGAATTGCATGTCTTGCCAAATCTTGTTGGTACTTTAATTAACTGTTGAAGCCCTAAGTTTATAGACATTGCTTTCAGGCCTTTGGAAGTTTTATCAGCCCAATTCATATTGATATCACCAAGAATCACAAACTGCATTTTATGCCTTTTAAAATGTCAGTGAGCTGTGCTAAATATTTTGTTGAGTTAACAGTTGGAGGTTTATGTGTAACAACAACCGTTACTGAAAGGTGAATTGTAAGCTTGATTTCTAATTGCAGAGACTCAGAC
>NW_013954029.1:23733-27461 GCF_001266775.1 Austrofundulus limnaeus
TCTGGACCTGGATTAAGTTCAATATTTCCAATGACTAAAAGAATATTAAACAGAAGTCTTAAATGTTGTTTCTGACTGGTTAAAATAGAGTCTGTTATATCCGTTCCTTTAGCACTAATGTCTTTTGTCCACTGATGAAAAACAGTATCATTGGACCAAATTACTACCTGATCAGGTGAAGTTCTGAAACCAGTCAGTAGCTTGCTGTTCTTTTCTTCGCTGAATGGCGCACACTTCAAGGCTTGAATAACATGGTTCCCACCATGTCGGACACGAGCATGCTCACCAAAACCAGTTGCTCCAGTTTGATCCTCAACCGAAAAACGGCTGATATTGATCCAAATAGGCAACGGGGAAGCTGGTACGCCTCACTTGTTAGATTAGTCGCTCCGTCCCAGCTCCCACCGCCACGCGTCCAGGCCGGCAAGTCCACCCCAGGCGCTCCGTCCAAACACGAGGGACAATCCGAGGGCCGAGGGACTCCATCCACATCYGCCACTCCACCGAGACACGCCGCAACAGCAGCAAGCTGGAGAAGCCAGCCCAACCAGAAAGGTAGATGATATTTACCAAAGTTAAGATAAGTTATGGTCGATGCTTGTATACATGCAATAGTACACTTGTGTGCTGTTGTTTTTCGAAAATGAAAACAGAGTAACAGCAACACTAAAGCTGAGGTAAATTTGGTCAAAACAGACCTGCAGATGCCTGTAAAGCCAAATGGGATGTATTTTCCTGCAGCGATACTGCACAGCTACATACAGTACATCTGCCACCACCGCCGCCATCTTGTATCTGTCTATCTACAATTGCTAACATTAAAAAGAACAGGTCCTTCTCAAGAAAATAGCATATTGTGATAAAGTTCATTATTTTCTGTTATGTACTGATAAACATTAAACTTTCATATATTTTAGATTCATTGCACACCAACTGAAGTAGTTAAAGCCTTTTGTTTTAATATTGATGATTTTGGCAAAAAAGTTGTAGGGGTCACCTCAAGTGAGGAAACACGATTTTATGCTTCTAAGCAGGCCTCTGATGGGCCTGAAAAGAAGGAACTCTGTTACACTCTGAACTTTATTTAGGCCAAAGACAGCCACACTTTTTCCTTCCCACAGAGTGCTGTATCAAGACACCTCAGTGGGAAGTTTGTCAGCTAGGATAACCGCACTACTCCAGGGTCTGTCTTGTGTGTGACTTCTCTTTCACCCTGGCTCCTGTGTTTGTAGAGCCATCTTTGTGAAGAAAAACCATCCACCATTAAACAGTGGTGGAGGCCTTCGTGTCCAGTTGTCCCCCTCCTACAATGCTGTTATTGCAAGTATGACTCCGCCCCCTGTGAGCCAAAGGTGTGAATCAGGGCCCCAACAATACCAACACAAAGAGGGAAAAAAAGACAAAAACAAGAGGACATTGAGCCCTGCTTGCATTCACTACATACAGATGACACGACACCTAAGAACCACAGCATCCAAACCAATAAGTCAGGTGATGGGGCACATGACCCTCTATGAACAATAGAGCTAATCAAGCCTATTGTTAAGTGATGGTCCTCTTTTGCATGTGACTAACCTGTTTGTCCACCATGTGGAGGCAGTGCTTATAAGGCTGAGTTCACCTGAAACTCATCAGACTGAAGAAGTCTCTTGGAGGAGAGATGAACTGTTTCACTAAAGAAGAACCCATCCAGAGGACCTACTTATTTTTTCTTTTTGATTTTTTCTACCTGGATCACTGAGATGCACCAGGACAACCTGTTGTATAACACTGATAGGATGTCCAACCTTTGTAAAAATTAATTAGTTATATGAATAGTCCTTGAAGGAGAAAGTCAAGCATTGTTATGGAAACATCTGACTCAGTTCATCGAGCGACATGCATTCTGAACCAGTAAGAGCTTCTTAAAGCTGTTTGATACCAAAAAATGTAATTGCTCTACCTGATTGAGTGTATAAAAGGGTGGACAAGAAATAGGAAGGAGGACATACGAGACAGCCACCCTTGGCCTCAAGCCAAGAGTGGGGAGGGGGCAAGACTGGGGGGCTAAGAGCTGAAGACTATTCAGAAGAAAACTGAAGAAGAAATTCAGAAGATTGGAAGAGAACTCCGAAACAAGAAAGAGGAAACCCAGAAGAACTGATGAGGAAAACTCAGAAGAAAACCTAAAGTGAATCCCAGAAGAATTAGAAGGGACTCAGAGCCAAAGACTGAATTGGAAGAAGGAAGATTGGCTGATCTGAGTTGATTAGACCAGAAGATGGTTATCTAGGCCAGGGGTTCCCAAACTTTTCCATGCCAAGGCCCCCCAAACAACTTTATCTTCTGGCCAGGGACCCCCTTGCAAGTTGACAATAAAATACATTAATATATGTAAAGAAATATCTACTTTTTAGAATTTAAGAATGTTTTTCCCTCACTTTTATTCACTACTGAATAGCTGTAAAGCTTTACTTAATGTCTGCTGCCTCATACTGTACTTCCTGATTTTACTTGGCCAGGAGTTTTTTACGCAGTGTCCTCCATAGGCTGCTGGTCGTTTCATTTGGCCTTTTTTGTCACAAACTTGTCCATTGCTATGCTAGCTTCAGACTGAACAAACTCACTATTAAACTCAGGAGAACTGCCACCTGTAGTTTTCTGAGTGGTTCCTGCAAGTTTAGTGCTGAGTGGGAACAAACCCAGAACAACAACAAAAAGCAGAGAGGTGGATGGTTGTAGCAAAATCAAAGACATTCTTGCCAAAAACTAAAGACATGTAAATATCTCTAAAAATGGGGCAGCAAACTTATGAATAAATAAACTTTCTTGTACACCTGTCTTAAAATGTAAGGCATACTGGAGCTTGGTTGGGATGTAGATTTACTTTATTTGCAAATATGAAACTTACCAAATCTGAAAGATGGGCATGGAAAAAGACCTTATATTGTTATAAATTATATTTAAAATAGTAATTGAAATACAAACAGAATTTTTTTGCTTTTTGTTGAAATGTAAATGAGTGTATCTCAGAATTTATAGACTCTACTTAAAAATATTAGTATCAAAATACACCTAATTTTTGTGAGATTTCATCTGAAGTGTAAGTATTAAAACAGCTGCTGTGGTTTTACAGATATTAAGGATGGAAAATAATTTTAAATATTTTTCACTCTCACCTGAATAATTTTTTGCATTAGGTAGCATATAACCTATTTAAAACCATAATGATTCAGGCTAGAAACTCTTGGAAACCATAAATCCTCTTGTGGACATAACTTGTGCAAAGATTCATGCTGCTAAAATTAACTGGAGCAAAGTTACAGAGGTTTTAGTAAAGAAATATTTTTGGATTTTATTGTTCTGTACAGGACAGACCATGTTGGTACTATTACTAAATGTTAAGAAATCTGACTTTTTATTTGCAAAAGTTATTTTCTTTTCTTACCTGCCTGAAAAATTATCCAAACATTTACAGTATTTGTCACCACATATTTGACTTCATTTGGACCATATTCACTCAAAATCAAGTAAAAAAAACTTTCAACACACTTTATAACCTATTTTGGTATCTATTTTGACTTGCTTCACAAAAATAATGTCAATTCTTGATCCTTTACAAATTTGCAATGATGCCATTTTGTACAGTTTGTTTACTTTCTGATTCAACTGCTTGACATTTGAACTGTGTTTGGTGGATGTAAAAATGTTTCCTAATCTTTTAACCAAGATCCATCCATCCATCCATC
>NW_013954029.1:29140-31564 GCF_001266775.1 Austrofundulus limnaeus
CATTGGTGAATGCCACAAATTCTCCTAAATCACTCGTACGCACAACTTAAGAACAAATCTGTGCGTACGAACGGTTCTTGCATGAGGCCCATTAAACATAAAAAATTCAATCATAAATAAGTTGCTGCTTTAAAAGGGATTCACCACGAGCCGACCTGAAGACTGAACTTTCAAATTAGAAAGACTTTACTGAAGATTATCTTTTGTGAAAAAAAAAAAAACCTTCATGTCACAGCAGGTAATGAACAACCATTTTATTACCACAGCCTGGAGATTTAGGAAAAGATGAAGTTCTATCCATCCATCCATTATCGATACCCGCCTATTCCTTTCAGGGTCACAGGGGTCTCTGGTGCCCATATCCAGCAGTCACAGTGCGAGGGGCGGGGTACACCCTGGACAGGTCACAAGTCCATCACAGGAACACGCATAGAGACAAATGAGACAAACAACCATTCACTCTCTCACTCACATCTAGGGACAATTTAGAGTTATCAATTAACCTAACAGTCATGTTTTTGGTGTGTGGGAGGAAGCTGGAGTACCCAGAGAGAACCCACGCATGCACGGAGAGAACATGCAAACTCTACCCAGAAAGGTCCCCGGGCCGGGATTTGAACCGGTGACCTTCTTGCTGAGAGGCATCAGCTCTACCAACTGTGACCCACTGTGCTGCACAAAGATTAAGTTGATTTTACCAATTATTTTGAACATTTTATTACCTTGTTGATCTGTTAATTTAACGCTTGGCTTTAACCCGCAACAGCAATAACTAATAAATGCAAGCAGGAAGAAAATTCTAGAACAAAATGTGGACATTCAGATTTTTGGGTCACCTTTATTGTAACATCTTTATGAGTGTTAAAAGTTAACTTGCCTGAGTTTTAAAATCACATCAAAAGGGTTCTTTTGCTTGTACTTAGCCTAATTGTGTTAAAACGATGACCTAGGGGTCTAGATCCAGACCACTAAAACCAAATCCAGTCAGTAACAAGACCCTTTGTCACTAAAAGGAGAAGATTGCAGTTAACGAGTGTATGAGAGGTGATCTACCACAGGCTGCTTGGATGGACCAACTTATTGAATGAAACAGGGCGTGGCTCTTGGAAGAATGCAGTTAGGTTTTGGATGAATTCTCCTCACAACCAGCTTTAACTGACTTTTCAGATCTTTCAGTGTTTGTGGGAGCCCGGACCCTTTTAGATGGAGAGCTGGTATATGGGTATTCCTGAGCTTATGGAGACAGGTAAAGGGATTTTTGTTGAGACACAAACACAGGCTAAGCATTGCAATCATCAAGACAATGACTAAAACACCATAATTTAATGACTGAACAGGTAATATTTAAAAACATAGGCATCGATCAAAAGTCTCATTAACACTATCTGTCAGGGTTAAAATGAAGAATCTTGAGAGTCGCAGCAGTTTTAGATCTGATCTGTCTGTAAGGAGTTCCACGTCGGAGTGGGGGGGGGGGGGGGGCAAAGCTGAACGATATTTTCACTATTTCAGTTCTGAAAAATGAACTGACAGGAGGATAACATTGTTTGTAGGAAAGTGCTTAAACAAGATAGAACTGAGTCCAGGAAGGCCTTGTAGATTACAGCTATCCAGTGTGTGTACTGTTCTTTACTTTTAGTAGCACTTCAAATTGAAGAAAAAGAGCCAAGCAACCACTCAAAACTATTCAAGCCAAACTCTAAGGTCAGGATATGCCACTTTCTGATCCTACCCTCCATCACATTTTGCGTTGTAAGGGGCTCTATTTGAACCCAGAGAACTCCATTACTGACAGAAAAACACACACACACAAATCCCAGACAGAATTTCAGGAATTTGTCCAAATTCCCACAACAGCACCTTTTTGGCCTCAGTTTCATCAAATGTGCTTTTTATGGAAAGGTACCAACAAATACTCCTTATGTGTCATGTCAATCAATAATCTCCTAAAATCAACTGATGAATTTAAGAAAAAGGTTATTAATTAATTGAATTTAATGTTTTTCATTCAAACCAACTCACAGCCTGACTTCAGCATGTCCTTACTATCGGATAGTCACTTGTGTAAATTATAAAAGGTCTTTTTTTATTCAAATAGTTCACACAAAATTTGAAACAACTTTTCTGAACAAATATCAAGAGGTTCCATCCCAGCAAACACCTGAATGTGGGCCCCACATGGGATTTACTTGGGCTATGGGGGTTCCAAGTGGGCATGGGCTTACAATGGGCTTCCTATCTGAGACCCACATGGTTGAGCCGAGTAGGTCCCACATGGGCTAGCCCAGATGGGCTATGGTCTGTGGGCACCATATGGGTAACAAATGGGAGAGGGTTATGGGCAACTGATCAGATAACTGTATATTTAATACCAGTATAAGTATGTAATAATATAAATATGAATGTAAAATAACTGATAATAAA
>NW_013954029.1:31574-33883 GCF_001266775.1 Austrofundulus limnaeus
ATGGAAACCGAGGACAAAAATAGCCGGGGCCCAGTTGGGTTGCCCAAGTGGGGCCCAAATATAAAACCCGATTTTACCCATCTGGGCCCTACAAACATTTGTTGGCTAGGTCTGATTTGAGGCCCACACAAGGCCCATCATAAACCCATCTGGGCAAACACACTTGGGGCCACCATGGAAACCGAGGACAAAAATAGCCGGGGCCCAGTTGGGTTGCCCAAGTGGGGCCCAAATATAAAACCTGCTTTAACCCATCTGGGCCCCACACGTTTGTTGGCTAGGTCTGATTTAGGGCCCACCCAAGGCCCATCATAAACCCATCTGGGCAAACACACTTGGGGCCACCATGGAAACTGAGGACAAAAATAGCCGGGGCCCAGTTGGGTTGCCCAAGTGGGGCCCAAATATAAAACCCGCTTTTACCCATCTGGGCCCTACACACATTTATTGGCTAGGTCTGATTTGGGGCCCACCCAAGGCCCATCATAAACCCATCTGGGCAAACACACTTGGGGCCACCATGGAAACTGAGGACAAAAATAGCCGGGGCCCAGTTGGGTTGCCCAAATGGGCCCCAAATATCAGCCCAGCTACTCCCCATTTGGGCCCCACATGTGTGTGTTGGCTGGGATCTGCTTCCTGGAAAAGAAACGGAGAAAAGTACAACCTTGAACACTTTCATAAGTAAATATTTACGCATACTTTTATTGTAATCACACCCTTGTGTGAAGAAAAAAACAGTGAAAATATGAATGTTTTTATTACTGTTTAATGAACATTTCTTTTCCAGGAATAGTGTTATTTACTGAAAATAAGATGAACAAATGCTAAAAAGTGTAACATTAATTGAATTATTGGATCCTTGAAGCCAAAGAGAAAAACATAACCTTTGAAAAAAACTGAACTTTTTATCCTTATTTATCTTTTCCCATGAAGAAAAATAATTTTAGTAAGCAAAAAATACAATTTAGTTTAGTTTATTTATATAGCGCCAAGTCACAACATATATTGTCCTATTCTGAAATAACAACAATTAAACCACTAAATAACCACAATCCAGAAACGTCAACATTTTCTTTTGTTTTATCAGGACAAATAAGTCTGACAGCAAAAAAAAAAACTGACTGAGAAGCTGCAGCAAAAGTGAAATTTATACATGTCAAGTTGTACAGATTGTAATTTACACAGATTTTCCCTTATTTTGCAGGAAATTAAAGGGAGCAATATCACAGATTTCTTCAAGTTTTACAGATTTTTTGAAAAACTCAGTTTCAAATTAATTTTACAATTTTCCTGCTTTGTGCTGCAGATGCTGTCATCCCAGATGCCTGCACCCCCCATACCTCTGCGCGCGTGTGTCTAATACAGATTTTCTGTGAAAATTACAAATTTTAGAGACTCTTTACAGCTACAGGTAAATGTTTGAAGGGGTTGACATGAAATTCTGTGTATAACACAAAGGATCAGAACCAGAAGTCCCAGAAAAAGATCATTTGAAAAAATAGCTTTTTCAGAAGCAAGTCACAAGCACAAAACAGTCTGTCACAGCAAGCACTCGACTCCCAAGACATTAAAGTACCAGAATTTTTATTGCCAAATTAGTCTATGACATATACTGTAATTAAGCACAACCACAACTGACGTCAACAAAATGGCAGGATTACTTTGGGTACAAATTATTAAGATCTACAAAAAGATGACACAAAAAGGGTTCAATAGACCTGTTACTTAGATGTGGGTTTCACAAGAACTTAATTGTGACAATATTGACTCACTGCTATATTCTAATACAGTGGTTCCCAAACTTTTTATCTTCTGTCCCACAAAATATCCATGGCCAAAACTTGTGACCCCAGATATTACTGGTCTGAGTACACGAACTTCGTTAATAACCCTAAAAACAGGCTTTTTGGCAATCTAAACAGGTTGTACACAAATATAAATACTTATTTATACTTATTTTGTGTTTTTATAATAGTTATAGGGAAAATATTACATCAGCAATTATTTTATTACCCTTTACATTGATCTCTGGAGATAATCCAAGGTGCTTCATGACCCATATTTGGGTTCCAAGCCCAACTTTGGGAACCAAAGTGCAGTGGTTCACAAACTTTTCAGCTTTTGACCCACAAAATAACAGTAGCAGAGACCTGTGCCCCCAACTATATTTGGATGGTAAACATTTGCATTAGGCCAACTAAACATGGGCATAGTAACAATATTTTTTATACTACGATACATTTATCCATTTTAAATACACTAACCTCACTCATTTGTAACAATTAAGGCAAAAATGTAATTAATTC
>NW_013954029.1:34331-36480 GCF_001266775.1 Austrofundulus limnaeus
ATATTTAATGTATGCATTTAAGTAATATTTTTCATATTTTTTCAAGTTGTCGTATTTTCTTTTCCCCCTGGAAATAGTTTTTCCAAATTTAGATCCACTTGTATTTAAACAGATGTCATGAAATGTTTGGTGATTCTTTTGTGAGCTGGTGCCACCATTAAAAAGCTTCCACTGAGTTCATTCTAAGATTTCATCATTGCTCCCATTTGGGTCCCAGCTCCATGACTGCTCGACCACCATGACAAACATGAAACAGGCAAAAAGAACTTAAACCGTCACAGCTTTTTATTGTTTCGGCCCAGTCACCAGAATTATTGTTTGTTATATATAAGGTTTGACATGTCAGATTGTTTCTGATAAAAGGGAATAACACTTTCAGTGTTGGTAAAAAGAAAGAAAGAAAGAAAGAAAGAAAGAAAGAAAGAAAGAAAGAAAGAAAGAAAGAAAGAAAGAAAGAAAGAAAGAGAAAGAAAGAAAGAGAAAGAAAGAAAGAAAGAAAGAAAGAAAGAGAAAGAAAGAAAGAAAGAAAGAAAGAAAGAAAGAAAGAAAGAAAGAAAGAAAGAAAGAAAGAAAGAAAGTATAAAAACACATCTTATCTTATTGTCTGTACAGGTTCACATGAAAAACACTAAATGTTGGGTTCTTTTATGGATAGAGGTCCTTGATGGAGAAATTATCCAGGCATGATATTTGTCCACTTGTCTCATTAGAGTAGAGAGCTTCCTGAAAATCAATGCCATTTATAATGAATTAAAGATTTATATCCTGGTGGGATTAGTCTTCTTTATGAAAGCATGATTCAGGGCACAAGGGTCACTTAATGGTTAGGTGAGCAGGAAGATGAAAGAAATCATGTGCTGTGGCCTTTTGCTAACATGGTTAAATCAGATTTTACAAATCAATAATAAATTTGTTCGAAGGTGAAGACTTTTCACTTCCACTAATATTAGATACAATTTTTCTGAAGATTTTTAGAAAATCCACACATGCACTGGAAGAACATGCAAACTCTACCCAGAAAGGTCACCGGCTGGGATTCAATCCGCAATCCTTCTTACTGAGAGGCAAGAGCTCTACCAACTGAGCCAGCGTGCTGCCAAGTGGCACATCATTTACAAAAATACAATATAGCAGAAGATCCAAGCAGCTGCCTTGTGGAATTCCACATGAAAAGGTTACAAAATTTTAATAGAAACCATTAAACATAATGCATCGTTTTCTGTTACTGAGATAACTCCTCACAAAGTTAATAGTTGTATTTTCAGTACCATATGTTGATGTTTTCATAAATCTAAGATCATGATCAACAATATCAAAGGCAGTGCTAAAATCAAGAGAGCACATACTGACACAGCTGTTTTCCCTATATGCATGTTGAACATCAGAATACAGATATACAATTAAATCAAAGTAAGGTTGACTCTGCTTAAGCACAACTCCTTCCAATCCTAATTTGTGCAAGGCATTTTGTGCCTATGCACATTTGATCAGAGTTGTAAAGTAACTAAGTACAAATACTTTGTTACTGTACTTAAGTACAAATTTTAGTTATCTGTACTATACTTGAGTAATTATTTTTCAGCCTACTTTTTACTTCTACTCCTTACATTATTTTTTAAAAAAGGTTAGAAGTAGAAAGTCATTACTCCTATTTAATTTAGGCTTGTTTACATTCTGGCTTGTTATTGTTAAAAAAAGAAAAGAAAAAGTAAATATCCAGATAAATTGTGCCTCCTGGATAGAGTGAATTGGATGAGAAGTATATACCATTATGATCAGTGGCGGCTGGTGGAATTTTCTCCAGGTGGGGCTACAACTCCAAAATAGATGTATCCCAAAAAGCAACCAAACATGTACTAAGTTGTATCACGCCAGTGTATTTATTAAACAAATGACAATAATAAAACAGCATTACAATGTCATGTAGTGTTTTATTTTTAGTACATAAATTTTGCTCTTCTGTAACTGAGAAGCTAATTTCTTCATAATTCTGGTTAAATTCAGGGATGTTTTAACCAGATTCTTATAGAGCATGGTCAGTGCAGTGAGATGTGATGTTGTACCTGAGGAAAGTCTGGATTGTCTTCAGTGTTCAGCTCCTCTCAGATTCAGCTGTGGTCAGAAGAGATGTGATGAGAATCTTCAGCAG
>NW_013954029.1:37216-39501 GCF_001266775.1 Austrofundulus limnaeus
AACTTAGCTAAGTTGTTTAGCTTCTCTATTTCTTTTAATTCTGTTCGCATCGTATCTACTCAGTCTGCACCAAACCACGCCCACATACACTCACACTGGAGGCATGTTTTTGTACGTCCACCCTGGATGGCTGAATCCTGTGGCTTTGGGCTGATCCTGGGCTGAACAGAATTAGCCCTAAATGAGCCGCAAACCGAGAGGGCGTGGCGAGACGTCTGTCAATCATTCTGAACCAGGACACACATTACATGAAAATGGGCTGTGAATAGTTAGCCCTGCAGAACGACCCTGGGATCTTCCCAGGTGGTTTGGCACCAGTTTTCCTTGTGAATTTCACAAAATAAGATATATTTTTAAATTTTGTTCATTTTAAGTTGTTATTTATAAATTGTATATATTATATTATAATTTTATAATATTGTTTATTTTAACATTTTTATTGTGAACACCAAGGAGGGCTTAGCCCTACTAGCCCTCATATACCAGCCGTCACTGATTATAATATGTTAGTATTAGTTAGCAGGACATAGCAAGTGTAAAGTATCACTTTGAATAATTTATACAAGACTGCATTTGATACAAGGAGCCCCGGACTGCGTAATGGGGCGGGGTTAGGTACTAGGCCGTGTCAGATGCCCAACTCAAACTGTGATGATCTGTAATTCTGGTTGGTTCCTGATGCTGAATGTGTGCAGCTGCAGCATGTTCTCCTGATTGGTTCCTGGGCTTTATAAGGCTTCCTCAGTGATATAATAAGATATAATTTAGAAGACTTGTCTCTTATAATTGTTCAATTTCCTCCTGTAATTTTTCAAAAAAAATGTGAGCATTTTTTAGTCCTTCATCAGCTACCATGAATAGGTCATGGGTCACTCCAAGTCTCTGCAACCATAAATGCAAAGTATTTTTTTGTTTGTTTGTTTCATGGTGCCTTACGAAACCTCTGTGGATAAATGTTGAGTTTTATTCTGAAGTTCAGCAACAGAGTTTGGCCTAGTTGTAAGATGTGATTTGACCTAAAAGATCCATACATCATCTTTTACTCTCTTTATCCTTTCAGTGTCACTGATGTCCATATCCAACAGTCAGTGTGTGGTCCATCACAGGGTTAAAGACAAACAACCATTCACACTCTCACTCAGGGACAGTCAAGTTTTGTCTTTGGAGTACCTGGAGAGAACATGTATACTCTTCCAGAAAGGTCTCCGGCCGGGATTTGATCTAGCAACCTTCTTGCTGAAAATTAACAGCTCTACCAACTGAGCCACTGTGTTGCTTAATCAATAAGATGATAAACTTAATTATTATTGCAGTAGTAAGTGTAGAGCTCAGTCTGCAGTTTAGCCTCATCTGGAAGTCCTTCTGTTCAGTGTTGCCAATTCCTGAGCAAGCAAAGTCCCTATTGGCTGTCCTAAAAATAGCTAGATGACATCATCACCTAATATGCATAGTTGGATTGTAAGAAAATTCGTGTTCTTTTACTGAAATCGTGTCTTAACCAGGCATAAACTACATGAATGTTGAATTGATTAAAATGTGAGGGAATAGACAATACAACCAAACCAGTACTGGTTCTGAACGGCACTTTAATGCTTCAGGTTGCAGAGTTAGCAGCGCTCAGACCGAACCCCCAGAAGTACAAATGATTTTATCATATTTCTTCAGTTTCTGACCCGCCTACCACATTCCTGCAGCTGAAACCTGCTACTCAGACAGCATCAGCTTCCCTAATGTTTAATTCAATGGTATCTGTTGTCATGGTGCTCCAGGCATGTAACTAAAACTATATTAATCAAGGCATAACAATAATCATACAATAGTTTATAGAAACTAGTAATTACCTAGGGAAACTATAAAATGATGTTGTGCTTTTAGAATCAGTAAATAAATGACCAATAAATTTCTTCAGGATGTTTTCCAAGAATTGTGATCTGAGCTATAGGAGACGATGAGAAAAAAGGTGAAGAAAAACACTAAATATGTTTATAACTGCAATTAAACTTAATGAAATAAAAATAATTTTATTACCTTCATGCTTTGATCCACATTACATAAATTAAATTAATGAGAATCTTAAATTTAACCTGCAGACAGTTAGATGTCACAAGGCACAGGAAGGAAAAGGTGGGGAAGTGACTGATTTGTGAGTCAAACACAGCTGGGTCCAGAGATTTAGTTTAGAGAAACAGTAACCAGAGGGGAAAAAAACATTACATTAAATATTGCATCCCGCTTTGTAAACCAGACAGAAGCAGTGGCAGCTTTGCGCATGCGTGATTCATTTG
>NW_013954029.1:39565-44410 GCF_001266775.1 Austrofundulus limnaeus
GGGGTAGGGGTTGGGGGTGCTGCACGAGGCTTCAGTGAGTCGGACGGCTTTAGAAACATGGAGAGGCTCACCGCACAGCTCGCTGCTTGCTGAGGAAAGGAGGAGGAAAAGAAAAAAGTGCTTAGAAAATTCTGTTGTCAAAGCTCCTAAAAGTCTCTAAAAACACCAAGAAAAGTCACTAGATTTATCGCTAGTCGCTTTTCGGAAAAACAAAGTTGCTAGAGGTGTCTGAAAAGTCGCTAGATCTAGTGACAAAGTCTCTAAGTTGGCAACACTGCTTTTGTTTGTCCTTGACTGTTCAAAGTCAAAACTTTTGTACCGCAGACAAAAAATAGAAAAAAAAATTGGTTTTTATTTTTTTATGTCAAGCTATTTGTTTTTCCCTGGAAATCTTTGACCTGTGGGCCATTCAGATTCACATTTTTTTTCCTGTGTCTGCTTGTCTGAATGGATATAGTAACCAACAATACGCACCCACTTTTTTTCTTGTTTTCCTTTTGTTTTTCCTCTTTTCTGCTCTTCTCGAGGTCAGAGCAAAGGCAGTCCCTTGTTTCAGTCTGAACCACCTGCCATGTTCAGATGTTATAGCTGCTGCTTCAGTGTATTTGTGTGTGCTTCGGTGTGTGTGTTTACTGTAGAAAATTAAAGCCGTAGCCTTCCGCAGTGATTCCTACTTTGAGCCTACATTTCTTCAGGCCCAACATGTTACCTACAATAGGCGTCTTTTCTCATGAGGGTTTCCAAAATGTATAGCTCCACTCCTTCCTGACTGGTCACAGGTGCAGAAGGGACTCACAGACCTGGTCAACAATAACCATGGTGGGATGCAGATACAAACTGTTTTCTCATACTTGAGAACCTCAGCATGGTCAGAGAAGGATAATGTTTGGATTATGGCCTTGTCTTCATTATTTCAGATATTTAAAAGTAGATATTTTTGCTGTGTTTGCTCCTGTCATCCACATGCAAGTTTTGTTGAAAAAAACTGTTTGTAAAAATGCTTTCCAAAACCTGTTCCTGTGAATGACAAATATAACTTGTTTTTCCCCATAATTAAAATGTGGGAGAGCCAGACACTATTTTTTCTGGGTCTGACTTTTTTGTACAGTGGGTTGCGACAGTTTGGGCAGCCTTGTTAATTTTCCTGATTTACCTTTATAAATCATTGATTGTTTGGATAAAAATATCATTAAATTATATCACATAGAGGACAAACAGTGATATTTGAGAAGTGAAATGAAGTTGATATGATTTACAGAAAGCTTGCAATAATTGGTTAAACAAAATTAGGCAGGTGCATAAATGTTGGCACTGTTGTCATTTTATTGATTTCAAAACCTTTAGAACTAATTAGTGGAACTCAGATTTGGTTTGGTAAGTTCAGTTACCCTTGACCTCCAGGACAGGTGACTCCTGTTATGAGAAAGTGTATTTAGCCCTCTAAGGTCTGGGGTCTAAATGGCCGTTTTTGACAAGTTTTGAATTTACCCTTATATTTCCACCTTAAAACCTATTTACCTTGCCTTCTTTGGTATCATTATTTTCAGCATAACCTCAGCTTTATGATTTTACAGTGCTTATTTCATTTTGACAAACTGCATTATTACAGTGAACCAAAAAACATTCAAAAAACAAAATCAGAGTAGGAAAATTTTGGCTATTTTTATTATAAAATTCACAAAAATGTTTAACGAACCATTTTTCTAACCTATAATGAAAATCTATAGTGTAATTTTCAGAAAGAGGTGTTCACATTTTATCAAAAAACAAAATTATATCCATGTTTTTACATTAAATTGTGTGCAATTTCCCAGACGTTTTTACAACATTTTTCATGATGCACACGGATTACTAAACTGTGAACATGGATTATTATGGTGCGTTCACACCGAACGCGATTTCAGCTTCAAAATCGCAACCAACGCTGAAGTTTGAAGCTTGTGCACTTTGAGGCCAGACGCAGCCCAGCAAACACCTGAATGTGGGCCCCACATGGGATTTACTTGGGCTATGGGGGTTCCAAGTGGGCATGGGCTTACAATGGGCTTCCTGTCTGGGACCCACTTGGTTGAGCCGAGTRGGTCCCACATGGGCTAGCCCAGATGGGCTATGTTCTGTGGGCACCATATGGGTAACAAATGGGAGTGGGTTTAAATGGGCAACTGATCAGATAACAGTATATTTAATACCAATATAAGTATGTAATAATATAAACATGAATGTAAAATAACTGATAATAAATCATGCCAGAGGCATAAGGCATTAAAAGCAAAAACATTTTTTATTATTACTACATTTAATTAATAAAATTATTGAATTTTCATATAAAATATATGAATAAAAGAAACGCAAAAAACATGTTACTTGAAAATTTAAGTTGCTTCAGAAAAACTATATAAAATGAAGGATTTTAAATCCTACATTAAGTATTATTTATATCCATGTAAAGATCTTTTTAAATTCTCGCAGTATTTCAATAAATATCGCGAGGTCTTTTGCAAACCCATAATCCTTTGCAGAGTTTTTTCATTTCGCGCCTCTGAACACAGTGGATGGTTGAGAGCTAGGCTAGCGTCTGGATAAATTGGCAATGTCTGAGCACTAAAGGTAAGAACTTTTTGACTTAGTTTGAATCCCTATGTATGTCTGAGATATTAACTAAGTTATACAATGCTGCAGAAGTAATGTGTGTCGTTTTCGAAGTCCCGGTGAGCTTTTGTCTTTGCACTCGTCTCAAGCAATGCTAAGCTAGTCGACATTTTGACTATTTAGCTAGCTGCTTTTCCACAGTTTAAAGTATTATTTTCTTATCTGTATAATCGATCATGCGTAAACAGAAAGGAGAATGTAGAAGTGACTNGTCATTTATTGATGCTCATATAAATGACCAAAGTCATTCTAGTTAATAATTCTTATATTTTTCTGTCTTGAAATAAAAATTCTAATCTGAACTTGACCCCATGATTAAATATGCTAAACTAATAAAAAAATATACAATATAATATAACAATAATAACAACAATAACAATAAAATACACAAATATAAATGAACAGTGCTGCATTACTTAATGTTTTAAAGGTGTTAAATTTCTGTTGGTCAGACATTTTAATTCATCTGATTATTCTGGAGGACAGAAAATGACATCTTGTTACCTTTGTGATGTTATAACAAGCTTCAGCAGGTCAGTCTGGTGTGGTTTAACTGAAAAAATATCATTTAATTATTAATTTCCACAATAACATTGATCTTTAATGATAATATCCCCATCTATGCTGTTGTCTCTGAAGGATGTATAACTTGAAGTAAATTAACCAAGTCAGCCTAGTAACCAGTCTAGTCAGTAATTTATAAAACTATCAACTTTCAGAATATAAACGGTGCTGAATATTTTAAAAGCTGAACTCAACAGACTGAAATAGTCCCGTTTAAACTCATCATTACKCGTCATGCTAACAGTGAGCTAGCTGCAGCTGCTAACTGCATAACTAATTAACACGATTAATCAACTAAAACTGACTACAACATATCACTGTGGTACAGAACAGTCAGATATGGTACAGAACAGTCAGATAACGCCACACAATGGCAAAAAATGTTGTATTTTTGTCAACTTAACGGAGAAAATACCTCAGAAACACCAAGAATGAACTGCGCTCAATGGAGCCTCTCGCTGTGTTTGGAACTATTTGAGGCTCCGTGAACCACGTGACTTCCGCATTCCATTCTTGCTATGGAAGTCAAACGGGAGTGTCGCAACTCTCTTTACAGGGCTCTGGTCGTCGCCTCCTGTTGTTTGAACGGCAAATCTCGCGATACTATTCAGAGTTATGGTAATACATTGTGACGTCATGTGATCGAACGTTTCTTTGTTTTTCCGAATGCGTCATTATGACGTCATTACTAGCCTAATTTATAAGACACAGTTCACACAGGTCTCTTGTACCCTTTGATAACTGGTGTTTGTAAAAAAGTTGGAAGGCATAACTTCAGAAAAAGACAAACTCATTTGTGATTCAAAAGTCATGTTGGAACACTATGAAGAGAACCATTCTGAATTAATGAAGGAACTTCAAAATGCACAGGAACTTAACTCAAATCTTGCAAAAGAAGCAGAATTAGATTGTGCAGACCTTCAAAATAAGTTACTTGACGCAGAAGAACGAATAAAGCTACTTCAAACAATCATCTTGGAAAAGGATAGATATATCAAAGTAAAACATGAAGAGATGGTGATTACTACAAACCAGTTTGAGGCCAACCTGGCAAACGTGAAGGCTAAACTACAATCCAAAATTGAAAGTCTTCAAAAGGAACTGAAATCAGGTAAAGAAATTATTAAAGATTTAGAAAAACAAAATAACAGTCTTAGAAGTTCTAGTTCAAGACAAAATAAAGAACCATGGATGGCAAATAATGAATTAATAACACTGAGGACAACGCAAAAGTCATTCAAGGCTTCTACAAACCAAATGAAGAATTTATTAGTCGTATGTGAAGACGAGAAAAAAGAACTCTCTGAAGAACTAGAAAATGTGAATAAGAAATTTATCAATTCACAATCTAACTGGGACCGTTGCACTAGGTCATTGGTTGAAAATAACAATCATTTGCTGGCTAAAACGTCTGAGTTGAACAAATGTTCGAGTGATTTGAAACAGTCCCTTCAGTTGATTGAGCAACTACAAGAGGAGCTGAGTTCTACACAGCACCAGTTTAAACAAGCAGCCAGCAAGTTGACACAGGAAAACATTAAATATAGAAAAGAGTTACAGAAAAACGAAGGACTCAGGTTTCGTTTAAATGAGTTTAAAACGAAATTCTCAGAAAGCCAGTTGCTCAACGAC
>NW_013954029.1:47992-50582 GCF_001266775.1 Austrofundulus limnaeus
TCCTTCCTTCCTTCCTTCCTTCCTTCAATCCTAAAAATCTAGGCATGGGGGAGTTCGAAGGGGCCGTGGGGGGAACTTTCGTGCAACTTCGGGGCCTTTTTGGAGTCCTTGGAGGGGGTGCTGGAGAGCGCTCCTGGAGGGGACTCCCTCGTTCTGCTGGGGGATTTCTGCGCTCGCTTGGGTGACGGCAGTGGGACCTGGAGAGGCATGGTTGAGAGGAGCAGCCCCCCTGATCTGAGTCTGAGCGGTGTTTTGTTGTTGGGCTTCTTTGCTCACCATGGATTGCCTGTGGCAGGCGCCATGCTCAGGCGTGGAGGTGTCCATATGTGCTCCAAGACACACTGGGTCGCGGTTCGGTGATTGACTTTGTTGTCGTGCACTGGGGCAGGCACCGGGGCCTGCCTTCCTGCCCATGCCCCGGTGTCTGCCTGCCTGCCCCTCCCCGGTGTCTGCCTGCCTGCCTGCCCCTCCCCGGTGTCTGCCTGCCTGCCTGCCCATGCCCCAATGTCTGCCTGCCTGCCCATTCCCCAGTGTCTGCCTGCCTGCCTGCCTGCCCCTCCCCGGTGTCTGCCTGCCTGCCTGCCCATGCCCCGATGTCTACCTGCCCATGCCCCGGTGTCTGTCTGCCTGCCTGCCTGCCCATGCCCCGGTGTCTGCCTGCCTGCCCATGCCCCAGTGTCTGCCTGCCTGCCTGCCTGCCCCTCCCTGGTGTCTGCCTGCCTGCCTGCCCATGCCCCGGTGTCTGCCTGCCCATGCCCCGGTGTCTGCCTGCCTGCCCATGCCCCGGTGTCTGCCTGCCTGCCTGCCCCTCCCCGGTGTCTGCCTGCCCATACCCCAATGTCTGCCTGCCTGCCCATGCCCCGGTGTCTGCCTGCCTGCCTGCCCATGCCCCAATGTCTGCCTGCCTGCCTGCCCATGCCCCAGTGTCTGCCTGCCTGCCTGCCCCTCCCCGGTGTCTGCCTGCCTGCCTGCCTGCCCATGCCCCGGTGTCTGCCTGCCCATGCCCGGTGTCTGCCTGCCTGCCTGCCTGCCCATGCCCCAACGTCTGCCCCGGTGCAAGACAACAAAGTCAATCACCGACCCGCGATCCAGGGAATATACTGTAGAGCAGGGGTCACCAAATGTTTTGAGACTGAAAGCTACTTTTGGGGTACAGAGTAACACTAAGGGCTACCTCTTCGATACATAGGTGCCGATTCTGTGGGTGCTCCAGGGTCGGAGCACCCATGGAGATTCCCAAGCACCCACGGAGATTTCCAAGCACCCACGGAGATTTCTGAGTGCCTACAATGACCACTCCCCCACTACCTGGCAACGCGTTGCGTTTTGACGTCAAATTCAAACAAACCGCCAAATACACTGAGTGCCAACTTCTTGATAAACTAGAATAATGGTTGATTAAGCCAGCAAAATGGACAAATTTGTGATAAAAAGACCAAAAATGTCCACCGACCCGACATCTTCTTCCAGTGAGAACTCTACCTTGTCAACGACTGAGGACAGTAGCAGTGCAGGTGTCCAGCTAAAGAAAGGTCGGACTTTTCAAGCTAGCTGAAAAGGCAAGTACGCATGGATAAACTACAATGCTGCAAAAAACAAAGTATTTTGTGAGATTTGCACTGCAGTAAAAAAATGGGCGCTCCTCTCCCATCCACCACACATGACCAAGAGTCTTTGAAAGCTTTTGTGCGGGGCGGTTTTTCCAGCTGGGCCAAAGCACTGGAGAGATTTCAAACTCATGAAAAATCAAATCTGCATATAGCTGCATTTAGCACTGTTGCTGCTACTAATGTATCTCAAATCTGATATGAAAACATGCACTAATTTTTTTTTTCAGGACAAATGAATGAAGATCTGTGGTTTGCAGCACTTGTTTTATTGTGTTACAGTTGCATGTTAAGTTACAGTTTTTAATTGTACAATATGGACATTTTTGTCAAAATTTTCTGTAAAAAATGTTTCATATAAGAAACATGCTGTTAAAAAATGCGTGTGAGACAATTAATAAAACAAAAAAACTTTGTTGTACATCTGTGTGCATTTGGTTTAAATTATTATATTTGCATCACGTTTTGCTGTTTTAATATTGGATAATGGGTGGTTTAGATAAAATTCAAATGCATAAGATTTGATGTTTGTGGTCCTTAAACTTGTGAGGAAATTCATGACATTTTATACCCTTAATAGGAAAAACTATTGGATTAAGTGGGTTGAACAATATGGGTCCAATGTGAGGCCCATCAAAATCCCATCTAAAACTCATCTGGGCAAACACACTTGGGGCCACCATGGAAACTGAGGACAAAAATAGCCGGGGCCCAGTTGGGTTGCCCAAGTGGGGCCCAAATTTAAAACCCGTTTTTACCCATCTGGGCCCTACACACATTTATTGGCTAGGTCTGATTTGGGGCCCACATAAGGCCCATCATAAACCCATCTGGGCAAACACACTTGGGGCCACCATGGAAACTGAGGACAAAAATAGCCGGGGCCCAGGTGGGTTGCCCAAGTGGGGCCCAAATATAAAACCCGATTTTACCCATCTGGGCCCTACATACATTAGTTGGCTAGGTCTGATTTGGGGCCCACA
>NW_013954029.1:51582-54403 GCF_001266775.1 Austrofundulus limnaeus
TTGGCTAGGTCTGATTTGGGGCCCACATAAGGCCCATCATAAACCCATCTGGGCAAACACACTTGGGGCCACCATGGAAACTGAGGACAAAAATAGCCGGGGCCCAGTTGGGTTGCTCAAATGGGCCCCAAATATCAGCCCAGCTACTCCCCATTTGGGCCCCACGTGCGTGTTGGCTGGGGCGGGTGTAAATGTTGCTGCATCAATTTCTGCCAGTAAACTTAAACAGATGTCAGATGCAAGAACTTCTTTGTTGGCTATTCTATCTTCACTCCAATACCTTTCCTGTCAGGGATTGGCCATCAGAGGAAGCACAGATGAGGAGTCCAATTTGACCCAGTTACTGCATTTACGTGCCCAGGATGTTCCAGAGTTACAGTCATGGCTCGCACGTAAGGAGAGCAAGTGGTGGCTCTCACATGACATTTTAAATGAGATGACAGAAATTATGGCTCATGATGAACTGAGAACACTAATAGAAGAAATCAAGTCTGCGGAGTTTTTGTCTGTGATAATGGACAAAACCGCTGACATTTCAGTCAGAGAGCAGGTGTCAATTTGTTTTCGTGTCGTGTATGAACATCTGGATCCAGAGGAACATTTTATTGGATTTTATGAGACATCAACAACTACAGCAAATGCGTTGTTTCAGCTGCTAAATGATGTTTTGGTGAGATTCTCACTACCACTTCAGAAATGCAGAGGACAATGCTATGACGGCGCATCAAATGTGTCTGGCATTAAAGCTGGTTTGCAAGCGCACGTGCTGGAACGGGAACCGCACGCACAGTATGTGCACTGCACTGCACATCTGGTGAATTTGGTTGTGCCTGATGTGGCACAAAACATTCATGCATGTCGCAACGTTATGACTCTCATTCGTGAGTTAATAACCCTGATCAGAAACTCACCAAAACGGCTCGCCTGGTTCCAAGAGTTTCAAGCTAAAGACGTACCATCTTTAAAGCCTCTGTGTCCGACGCGCTGGACTGTGAATGCGGCCTCTTTGCAATCCATTTCCTCCAACTACAGTGCATTAATGGAGTTTCTAGAGGACCTGAGTTCAAACGAAAAAGGTGATGCAGGGGGTAAAGCCAGTGGTCTGCTTGTGCACCTGCAGAAATTCGGGACTTTTTTTCTTTGAAGCTCATGCTTAATTTTTTTCTCTCGCATGGAAACAGTCAATGTTGCTCTCCAAAAGCGTCAGCTGCACATACAGAGAGCAAGGGAAATGATTGACACACTCCGAGGTGACATGAAAGCCCTTCGGGAAAGTTTTGCTGTTTTTTGGGAAAACACCACTGCTACAGCTAAAGACTTGGGTTTGGAGAGCCCGGTTTTGCCCAGACCAAGAAAAATTCCCCGCCGACTGGAAGACGCAGGTGCGCTGCCGCACAGCTTTCAGACACTAGAGGAACTATACCGACAATAGTATTTTCAGGTTATGGACACAGCATCAGAATCCCTGGAGTACAGATTTAGTCCATTTGCATTCAAAAACATGCAAGATGTTGAAGATTTTGTCACCGGTAAAAGCAACTGCAAGAACATTGTACAGTTCCACCGGGATGATTTGGATGAAACCCAACTCACACTGCACCGATATGTGCATGGACATAGCAAAACAGCGAGGAGTTTCCTTGGCTACCTTTCAGGATGTGGTGAACTTTCTCAAAGGGGACCAAGGAGATTATTTAAGAACGCTGTTGCCAGAGGTGACAAAACTTGTGAAACTTGCACCGACTGTCCCTGCCACTTCATGCACTTCTGAGAGGTCATTTTCTGGCCTCCAACGCCTGAAAACTTATCTGCGATCCACAACAGGTCAAGCAAGGCTGAACCACGTTGCAATACTGAACTATCATAAGACTTTGTCAAGAAATAGGAACCTGGACAAAATTGCAGACCAGTTCATAAAACGCACGGCTACCAGGGGCAGCACATTTCTCATAAAGAACTAACAAAAATGGTGAGTGACAAACCAACAAATTAAATGTTTATGATAAAGCCTAATGTGTTTTAAATAATTTTGAACTGTGGATTTGGTACATATTTTGTTTTTATTTGAGCCTTTTTGCTACAGTTTTGGTGGTTTTGATCAGTTTTTTTCCTGGTGTGTTGTTAGCAAAACTTAACTAACAAGCATATTTGTTTGATTTAAAGCCAGTTGTGATTATTATTTTTGGGTTGTGCTTGATGAATAATGTAACCTAGTTGCTGATGATTTTGTAGACTCATGCCACTGACTTTCAGCACTGCAGATAGTTCGATTTAGGCTTCTTTGTTGCTGTTCGATCCAGGCTGTGGTGTGGGATAGTGAATTTTGTTTTTCCATTGCATTCTTCTGAGTCTTTTGCTATATGTTTTACTGACACCTCATATGCATCACTAATGTATAGTGTGCACTTGTGAAAGAGAGAGAACGTGTCGTGTGTGTGCGTGTGCGCGCATGTCAGAATGAGCATGTGTTTATTGCCGCTGATTCTGTTAATTGAGTTTTTGTGTGTTTGCTGTGAGACCAATGTGTGCACTGCCAAAATAGCAAAGAGTCATGCAAACATGGTGAGCACCCACCAGGAAAAACATAAATCGGCGCCCCTGCTTCAATACAAACATAAATTGGCATGACTCACCTTTGACTCACCAATTATATACACTCACCGGCCACTTTATTAGGTACATCTGTCCAACTGCTCGTTAACACTTAATTTCTTATCAGCCAATCACATGGCGGAAACTCAGTGCATTTAGGCATGTAGACATGGTCAAGACAATCTCCTGCAGTTCAAACCGAGCATCAGTATGGGGAAGAAAGGTGATT
>NW_013954029.1:55403-56596 GCF_001266775.1 Austrofundulus limnaeus
GGACTGTAGTACAATATCCACAAACCATCACAAAAAAATAAACCTGAAAAAGACATTCTCAAAACAAATAGATCCGGTATAGTCCCACCCCTTTCTCCTAAAAAAAAAAAAACAAGGAGAACCCAACAAACAAAAAATCCACACATTTGTGCTCATACTGGGGGGCTTACCTCCTTGTCTGGACTCCCGCCACAACTAAATAACAATAACAAAATAAATAAAATAAAAAAGGGGTTCCCTTACTTTAAAGTATTATTACTGTTACTGTTTATGCTCTTTGCAGCACTGATAAATACATCACTAACCAAGATCCGGACAGAATCCCTGTGAAACTCTCGTACATTGAACAAAAAGAGGAATGTCGTCCCCCGGGAATAATGTCTAAAATTAAATCAAGATATAACGCAGGACATAAAGTTGAAAGGTTCATTACAACCTGACAGTCATAATGGATCGATGAGGGTTGGACCTGCGGTCAACGCCGGTCCTCGCTGTCCGTCGCCGAGATGATCCTCTTTTTAACGTAGTCCATTGCTTTATTGGCATCCAGGAATTCCTTGTTTTCCTCCCCATGAGAGATGCGAAGCCATGCAGGAAAAAAGCAGGCCGTAGCGAACATCACGTCGGTTGCGAAGAAGCCTCCTCACCTCCGTAAACACCGCTCAAGCCCTGGTCACAGCCGCAGTGTGGTCAGATGTGATGATGATCTGTGACTCTTTAAAACGAAGAGGACCACGACGCAGTATTTCCACACATTCTTAATAATAGTGCAGCTTAGCAATAATGACCCGCGGCTTATCGCCTGACCTGTTTCCACCTGGAGAGCGATGGGCTCGGTCCACCARTGGYWCTTTATCCATCTGTAGAACCTCTGCTAGCAGTTTAGCCACTGCTGAAGTGGAGCTGGATTCTGGCGTTTCAGGAACTCCAATAATCCGCACATTGCACATTCCCATGCGCCCCTCCATATCGTCACACTTCTTTTTGAGCCCAACGACTTCTTCTTTCAGTTCCAGCACGGTGGTGCACAGAGAAACAACCTCATCGGACCAGGTCGACAAGCCGCCCTCCACCTCTTTAACGCTCTGTTTCATGTGGTCCAGATCTGCGCGCAGTAGCATCGTGCCGTTAGCCACTTCAGCTCTCACCGCCTGCAGCTCCCCTTTAATAAGAGTAAACTCTTCAGCCAAAGC
>NW_013954030.1:0-1194 GCF_001266775.1 Austrofundulus limnaeus
GTAGATTAACTGTTTACCTGTAGACTGACTGTTTACCTGTAGACTAACTGTTTACCTGAAGATTAACTGTTTACCTGTAGACTAACTGTTTACCTGTAGACTGACTGTTTACCTGTAGACTAACTGTTTACCTGACGATTAACTGTTTACCTGTAGACTGACTGTATACCTGAAGATTAACTGTTTACCTGTAGACTAACTGTTTACCTGTAGACTGACTGTTTACCTGTAGACTAACTGTTTACCTGAAGATTAACTGTTTACCTGTAGACTGACTGTATACCTGTAGACTGACTGTATACCTGACGATTAACTGTTTACCTGTAGACTGACTGTATACCTGAAGATTAACTGTTTACCTGTAGACTAACTGTTTACCTGTAGACTAACTGTATACCTGTAGACTAATTGTTTACCTGTAGATTAACTGTATACCTGTAGACTGGCTGTTTACCTGTAGACTAACTTTTTACCTGTAGATTAACTGTTTACCTGTAGACTAACTGTATACCTGTAGACTAATTGTTTACCTGTAGATTAACTGTATACCTGTAGACTGGCTGTTTACCTGTAGACTAACTTTTTACCTGTAGACTAACTTATTACCTGTAGACTAACTGTTTACCTGTAGATTAACTGTTTACCTGTAGACTAACTGTTTACCTGTAGATTAACTGTTTACCTGTAGACTGACTGTATACCTGAAGATTAACTGTTTACCTGTAGACTAACTGTATACCTGTAGACTAACTTATTACCTGTAGACTAACTGTTTACCTGTAGACTAACTGTTTACTTGAAGATTAACTGTTTACCTGTAGACTGACTGCTTACCTGTTAATTTAACTGTTTACCTGTAGACTGACTGTTTACCTGTAGACTAACTGTATACCTGTAGACTAACAGTTTACCTGTAAACTAACAGTTTACCTGTAGACTGACTGTTTACCTGTAGACTAACTGTATACCTGTAGACTAACTGTATACCTGTAGACTAACTGTATACCTGTAGACTAACTTTTTACCTGTAGATTAACTGTTTACCTGTAGACTGACTGTTTACCTGTAGACTGACTGTTTACCTGTAGACTAACTGTATACCTGTAGACTAACTGTTTACCTGTAGACTAACAGTTTACCTGTAAACTAACAGTTTACCTGTAGACTGACTGTTTACCTGTAGACTAACTGTAT
>NW_013954030.1:2357-5110 GCF_001266775.1 Austrofundulus limnaeus
CTAACTGTTTACCTGTAGACTAACTGTTTACCTGTAGACTAACTGTTTACCTGAAGACATGTCTAAACAAATCCTCGTTGACTCGGTTTCAGTCTGTACAGAACGCTGCAGTGAGGTTATTAGCAAAGACCCACAGGTGAGCCCACATCACACCTGGTTTATCACCTGTTTCCACTACAAGACACTTGATTTGATTTTTCTCTGTCATATTCAAAGAAATGTCAAAGTGGACGTTGTTGTTTTCCCCCAACTTTAGCTGTCGTCAGTTAGCAGGTGATGCTGAGCAGCAGACTGTAAACATGTGTTGTTACAGACCACAGATGATGTGAAACTATTCGATTAAAAAATAAAAATAAACAGATCCACATGGCTCAAAATAAACTGACAAACATTAAACTAAGAATATTCTACCTATAATGTCAGCTTTTTGTTATTTAGTTAGTTTGAGTTAACTGTAATAACCAGTTTATAAGAACCTTTGAGCCATGACTGGATGAGCTGGTCTCCAGCCTCCTGTCAGGTTTCAGGTTTTAAAAAGCCCGACTTATTAAATCCAGGTTAACAGCTGCCCCTGCACACCTGTGTTTGTTTAAAGCATCGGCTCGTCAAACAGCCGAAACGTGACCCTTGCTTTGCAGCGATGGCAGCTGTCAGAGCGTCCGGAGCGCTGCAGGAACCATCAAACCTGTGAGAAACGCTCTATATTAGCTCGCTGCAGAAGTGGAAGCACATGTGTGTCTGCAGACGTGACGGGAARCCCACCGCAGAAACACAACGATTGATAGAAGAAAGGACGAGGGTCGCAGCTAATTTGAGCCGCTCAAACCTCAGGACAAATTACAGCTGCTAATCTGCTGTAAGCGCTTCGGCTGTCAGAGCTGGATTAACGTGAGGAGCTGCAGTAATGGAGCAGAACAAACAGCCGACAGCAGGTCCTGTTAAAGCACAACTCAGGTTCTTTATCTGTTTGAGGGGGGGTCAGGATGGGACCGAGGGGGTCTGGATTCAGGCCTGAGGCTGTTCTTCTGCATTAAAAGCTCATAAAAGGCGTTTGGACTCTGCTTCAGGACAAACGTTGGGTTAGCTCACGGATGGCAGAGGATCAGCCGAAGGCTCAGCCGAAGGTTCAGCCGAAGGTTCAGCCAGGCAGCACCATGCTGGATTGTAATTATGGAGTCAGGACAGATTTAAATCCCAGCGCAGCGAATGAAACAAACACAGAGAAGGAGCAGAATAAAACTGTAAAATTACTGGCTGTCAGCTCGACTTCTTCACTCTGACATCAGCCGAAAGAAGGAAAAAACAGCTCTAATTCACCACAGGCTGCTGCTTCTGCTAATGTGTTGTTAGCTGCAGTGCATTGTGGGTAAACGGCTCCATTAGATGAAACGTTATGAACTGAACTCAAACATGTCTCCAGATGTTCAAAAATCTGTTTGACAAATTTAAATAAATCAGATTTGTTCCTGAAACACGTCTCATCAGCTCCGTTTAGCTTTCAGAGCATTCGTGTCTAAAAACCACCTGTTAACTCCTTAAATCTTCTTATTTACATTTTTAATCCCGTTAACGGTTAAAGTGAGTTCTGCTGAGGCTGCCGGGTCTCCGGTCCGGTTCTGTTCCAGACATCAGGAGGATCAKTTTTCACCACCGCAGCACTCAGACGGTCTGCAGATCAATACCCWGCTGCTCGGATTTAAGCTCCGCCCACCAGCTGATCCATTCAGCTGAACTCACACTACACCCACCCCTCTATGAAAGTTTTTCAGTAGAAAAGGTAAAAATGTAAACGTCACGTACAGCCATGAATTGTGGGTAACACACTCAGCTGAGGTGTGGATCAAGGGGRCGGGTCCAAAGACCACTACACACTCCAACCCTTTAGTGAGAATGCACGTTTGAAGAACACGAGGCTGGAAGTGCGAGTATGGGGACAGGGCCTCAGAGACACGTGACTTCCTGGGTCACATGACCTCAGACTGACCTTCAGAAGGAACCCAGTGATCTGTCATCATGTGACAGCTCAGCCGTCAGAGTCAGAAAACTGCTTCTTTGTGTCGTCATGCTGTTGTTATTTTCAGGACGGAGGTCAGAGGTCAAAGTTCAGAACATTCCTGTAAAACTGCTGATCCAGAACCACTTCAACAGGAACGTCTGGATCGTTGTCATTTCTAAAACATGTAATAACTGTTTCTACAGGTAATATAAATCCTGTTAATGTAACCAGATACTTCCTGCTGTGTTCTCATCATGCTCATTCTTGTTGCTGAGYGGTGCAGGATAATTCCTGGAAGCTCCTGCAGGTCCAGACATAATGCCTTCCTGAAGCTCAGAGACATGTGAAGCTGTGATTCTTGTGTTGGCCCAGTTGGAAACACAGAACCTCAGCAGTGATTTGGTTCTGCTGCACCTCTGCAGCGCCACCGTCTGGACGTGACGTTCAGTCAAACACTTAATCAGCTCCAGTAGAGACATAAATTCACACCGCTCCTCATCGAGTCAGAGCTGACATGTTGCTTTGATTTCAGAGATGATAATTAGAATAATCTGCTCCTCTGGTTGACAGACAGACAGGCAGGCAGACAGACAGACAGGCAGACAGACAGGCAGACAGACAGGCAGACAGACAGACAGGCAGACAGACAGGCAGACAGACAGACAGGCAGACAGACAGGCAGACAGACAGGCAGGCAGACAGACAGACAGGCAGACAGACAGGCAGACAGACAGGCAGACAGACAGACAGGCAGACA
>NW_013954030.1:8472-11873 GCF_001266775.1 Austrofundulus limnaeus
GTTAGGTGACAACTGGCCTTGTTAGGTGACAACTGGCCTTGTTAGGAGATAAGGAGCCTTTAGGATAGGAGGCAGCAGTCTTTTGAGGCAGCAGTACGTTGGACAGTTTGTTTCATCCAGTGAAAATCTGCTGACTTGTTTTCATCAGAAGCACTTTTCATTAAAATCCTTCAGTTTCTTGGTTTAGCTGCTGCCGGTCGGCTCGTCGTTGCAGCTGATCAACGGCTGCTTCAAAAAGAGTCCCTGTGGGGTTTAAAGTGTGACATGTGTCGTCTTTATTCTGTCGATTTGTCTCGGTCTCTCCCTCCTCTCAGAGTTTGTTTCATGAAGCAGGTTGTGAAACAGACATGTGTGCAGCAGACCTCAGTTTTTCCTCACATACCACAGAAACTCAGCCACTTGTGGGAGAAAAACTGTTTTTTTAATARAAGTCCTGAGCTTGGCCTGGGCTCTGCTCGGCCATGTGTCATCACTTATTTCAGAGTTTGTTTCCTGGAACCGACACGTCGGGGTGAAGAGATGAAGCTTCTCGCAGGCAGGTGATGCCTCGTTAGCTGAAGGAGGAGACAAGCAGCTTCTTTTAGCTTCACACTCACTTCCTGTGATGAAGTCAGGATCATCTTCATCATGTTTTCAGCATTAATCAGCAGGAGGCAGGGATCAGCTGATCTTCGGCTCGTTGATGGTGGAGTTTTTTCTGTCTGGCTCGAGCGTCTCCTCCACCCTGAGAAAATATTTTCTTTAGCCGGAGAAAGGTTCGTAGCGAACCATCACATTTAGCCATGATGGGCGAGGCCCGCTGACATCATTACTGCTTCATTTTCCTGTAAAAGAAAAGAAAAACCTTCGGCTCTGGAAAACAGCCAAACTTTATCCAAACTTTTGTCGGTAGGGTATTGTCATACGTTTTTATTTTATGTGTTTATTTCCTTTAAACTCTCAGCAGAGATGTAAAAGTGGAGTTGAAGAGTTTGTTGCTCTCTTAATGTTCAAAACAAATGCATTGTGGGAAACAAGCCGAAACTCCTCCAGGGGAGGGCACTTAAATTGCGAGAAGTGTTCCGAGTTTTTGCTTGAAGTTGCAGACGTTTGGCAGGTAACTAACGAGCTAAAAGGCTGAGTAATGCTGAGAGTAAATACCAAAGCATTTACTGCTAACGAGGCCTTAATTGGAGCCAGATGAACATTTATTGAATTTGTCAGAGGAAGGTAAAGGCAGGATGGTTAATGAAGTGCAGCCGAAGCTCAGTGGCACCATGTTTTCCTTCCTCTGTGGTTTGTTAAAAGTTCAATCTTTTCTTTGCTTTAAACTCGCGTCCAACAGAAAGACGAGACGTTTGGAGACAAGCACAGCGAGTTTTGTTCCTCTGAAATCGAAAACAGCTCCGGCGTTCACACGATCTGCAGCCACAGATTGTCCTCGGGTCGTCTCAGAGTGATCCCATGTTTGGAAGCTTCACACAGAAAGACTCTGTGGTGTGGTGTCTGTCGGTCCGGGCTCATTCTGCTCAGCTGCTTCACATTACTCTGCAGTTTGTTGGTTAATAAAAGTCGTCACTTCACAAACCCAGCTTGTTTTTATGTGTTGTTGTTCCCAGAGTTTATTCTGCTGCAGTGCATGTTTTACAAATAAATATTTAATATTTATGTGGCTTTTACACCTGGACTTTAGCCTCAGAGGGTTTCTGTCAGAGCGGAGCGCCTGCTGCTGTAGAGCTGCAGAAACATGAGCATTATTCAGAGAAAGGTCAAAGTGGGGTCAAAACTTCTGCAATGAAACTGAGACGGATCTGTTTAACACTCCCACAACAAGACCGAGACAGGTTGGAGACAAATTATATGTGTGAGATTAGTTTGAGACAAATTTAAGGACCGGTTTGAGAAATTTTTGAGACAAAATACATTGGTTTGAGACAGATTTAAGACCAGTTTGAGACTAGTTAAAAATATTTTTGAGACTGTTTGAGACCAGTTTGAGACAGGTTTGAGACAGGATTGAGACATTCTTGGGACATGTTAAGACCAGTTTGGGACAGGTTTGAGACCAGTTTGAGACTGTTTGAGACAGGTTTGAGAGCAGTTTGAGTGCAGTTTGGGACAGGTTTATGACCAGTTTGAGACAGTTTAAGACCAGTTTGAGACCAGTTTGGTACAGGTTTGAGAGCAGTTTGAGAGCAGTTTGGGACATGCTTGAGACCAGTTTGGGACAGGTTTGAGACCAGTTTGAGACAGGTTTGAGACCAGTTTGGGACAGGCTTGAGACCAGTTTGAGACAGGTTTGAGACCAGTTTGGGACAGGCTTGAGACCAGTTTGAGACAGGTTTGAGACCAGTTTGGGACAGGAATAAAAGGTTCATAGTAACTCGAACATCAACTTGTTTCCCAAATGTTTTGAATCGTGTTCAGGTCTGAACCAGGAAGACTGAGTCTTGGAAAAATGTTTTGAGACGTTTTGGAGAAGAAGCTGTTTGTCAACTCGTCTCCAACAATTAGAAGACAGAGAGATTCTTCAGAGAGTCTCAGTCCTGCTGAGTCAGCTCAAATACTCCAAACTGGTTTAATCAGAACCCCTCCTTGTCTTCTCCTTATGGCTCAAACACAGAAACTTTACCTTTAATAATGATTTTATCCAAATCTTTGACACCAAACTGACTAAAATACCCCCCAGCATCACTGAACCACTGAAGGACCCAGCTCTGATGTCTGGTATGAAAACACTGTCATGTTTGAGGTCCAACATGGTGTAACATCACTGACGGGACAAACCCAGAACTCAGAACCCAAAGAAAAACTGGCTGCTGTTCAGAAAGGAGGCCATCATGATTTTGGCCTGGACTCGTTCCGCCACATTCATCTCCTCCCTCCGTCACATCATTCATTCCTCCTCCTGACCTGGATTCCCGCCCTCCTCCTCCTCCTCCTCATTATCCTCTTCATCCTGTCAGCTGATGGTTCAGTGCCTCGAGGCCCTCAGGCTCTGCAGAACGGTCCTTTGATTCCCGTCCACAGGGCGCAGATCCAGTACACGTGGACCCACAGATCTGATGTAGTCCTACATCTGGTCTGCATGAGTCGGGTCACTCCTAAAGTCCTGTTAGTGGTCCGCAGTGGAGTCCCGACCCCAGAACTCTTCGTTCTGCACTCGACCCAGACCATCACCCCTCCACCACTGTGCTGACAGCTGGGCTGTTTACTGCAGTGCATTGTGGGTAAACAAACCTTTGGTCTGGATGATGGATCCTGGTCCATGGAGGCTGAAAGGTAAAAAACTAAAACCTCCTGATGGAAGTCCAGCTTCTTGGACCAGAACTTCAGAATGAAGTCAGTAGCTGTGTTTCCATTGCAAATGTGCGCAAAACTTTGTCGATATTCTGTTAATGTTGAAAAAACACAGTTTCACA
>NW_013954030.1:12103-15284 GCF_001266775.1 Austrofundulus limnaeus
CGCCAGCACATTGTTTTTTTGTCTTAGTAAACCTTTTTTGCCACCCTCACTCAGACCTGCATTTTGGGGTTCAAACCAACCAAGCCAATTTTATACTACTTCTGTGATATTACTACTACTTCTACTTCCTGTTATCTTCTTCATCATCGTCTTTTTCACCAGTAGAAACAGACGGTTGTTGATCACGTGACTCCTGTGATGTGAAAAAACTGTTTCCATTGCAGTTTTGTGAAAAATACCAATTTAGATACGACTGAAAAACCACCTCATCCTAGMGCAAAAACATTTTGTCGAAAAACGTATTTTTTTAAAAACTGWCGTGTTTCCATTGAGCAAATTTATTTTCGAAATTCTAATTTGAGCATTTTCATGGTCAATGGAAACACAGCTAGTGCCATGTCCTGGCTCTGGGCCGGCTCTGCTCCGTGACGGCGCCCTCTCTTGGACAAAGTGTAAACTGTGAGCTGAAGGAGCGAGACGTGTCACTCTAGGCGTTTTCGCACTGCAGGGCTGGCCCCGGCCCGGCCCGACTTCTAACCCGGGTTCGGCGGTTGTGCATAGGTATAGTAGGGCCGGTTCCAGCCCGAGTTCTGGAACCTGGCCAGGCGAGGTTCCAGTCGGGCCGGCCTTGTTTGACGACTTATTTGTTTTGCTCTGAGAGTCAAAACGAGTCTGGCAAATCATTAAAAAACGTATAGATCTATGAAAAACAACTGCTTTCATAACGGTAGCATGTACCAAGCTAATATTGCTAGCTTACTCATCGATGCGGTCTGCGTCTCTCTTCTGTTGCTGTTGTAAGACCAAGTACAGCCTTCAGAAACTCTCCGCTCTTCTGCACATCACCATTCGTCGTCTCACTCGACGTTTAAGGACCGTTATGCTCGCTTTTCCGGTAAACAGTTTTCACCCACTTCGAGGCGGCTCTGATGACAGTGCAAAACATCCAGGGCTGGGCAGGGCCGGACCTAGGCCATCTGGGGGCCGGGGCCGGTCGGGGCCGGCCCTGCAGTGCGTAAACGCCTTCTGCGTCTGTTTTCCTGCAGCCAGGACCTCCTCTGCTTTGTGTTTCAGGAGGAACTCCTTCAGAGAAAAAAAAAGGGCCCAAAGTGAGCCGCTCTCTTGGTTCTGATGTTTGAGTTTGTTTTTTTAGATCGGCCTGCTTTCTTTCTGCTCGTGTGGCAGAAATGARTCCAAGCGCAGAACTGAGCTTCAGGGAGGGATCGAGTTTCAGAGAAAAGCGGCGTGTTTTGGGAGGGTCGGCCATGACAGTTGGTTGGGTTTGGGGCGAACTGGATACCATAATTTAGCTCTGCCATAAACACCGGGAATGAGAGCCAGACGGAGGCTGAGTGCGGGACAACCATGGGAACTCAGAGCCTCGGAGGGCTGAAAATGAAACCTATGTTCTTCTGATTACACGTAATGTGTTTATCGTTGCTTACACAAACTGGTGGAAGGTATTCGTTTGGCCTTGCTTGTGCACGCAGCCGAGTTTCGGCTGTTTACACGTGCAGATTGTGCCGAGGCTTTCTGCTCTCCTGTCCTCGGCTCTGACGTTTGTGTGCAGATAAATGAGCTCTGCTGAGCGGTGGTAGCATGGCGTGTAGCGTGCCTTCGTTAGCGACTGTGTACTCTCGCTGATTAGCTCTGGCAGCGGYGCCGAGTGGAAGAGCGGCGCGGGGTTAGCTTAGCGGGACGGTTTCCTGTCAGGTCCACAGAACCCCAGTGTTTCCACGCTGAGGGCCAGCAGTCAGCAAACACACGTCCAGATGTTTGGACATTGTGGACACAGTCATGTCTCTGTCCAGCAGCCAAAGCTCCAGGCTGATGTTTGATGGATCTGAAGTGATGTTGCTCAAATAACCTCACATCCAGACTCCAGGATTCTGTCCCCCCTGCCCTGTGGACATGAGGTCACTTCCTGTCTGGCCCTAACCTCTTTTTGTTGGCTCTGGTTTCATATTTGTGTCTTGAGACACCTGAGAGCCTGAAGTCCTAGTCCACCTGGACTCTGGGACAGCGGTTCTGTTGACAGGGGTTCCTGTGGGCCAGTCGTTGCAGGGTTTGAGTCCAGGTCCTGCTTCTTGGTCCCCTCCATGTCTCTCTGGGAGTATCGCGGTCATGGGGACCCGATCCATCCGTCACAACCTGAGCACACATCCGGGGGTCGGGTGTCTGAGACGGCCCGGATCACGGCCTGGGGGGGTCAGTTCCAGCTTTTTAAATTCACCGGTCCACTGGACCTGTCCGCTCGGAGGACTCTGTGATATAAAATACTGGTTTGGTCTTATTGGGCCCAGATGGAGCTGAAGTCAGAATAAATTAATCTCTTCTGAAACTTTACGATCCGTCATCTTCAGAAATATTAAACAACTGCAGCTGTGCCTCGAAAAAAGAAAGAACAAAACCCAGAAACTCCTCTCAGGGTTTGTACTTTGACTTTTAGAGCACAAGCTTTTATTCTGAAAGTTTTAATCTGAACCAAACAGAACAGAAGCTTTTATTCTGAAAGTTTTAATCTGAAAGTTTTAATTTACAGCTTTTAATCTGAAAGTTTTCACTTGAAGCTTTTATTCTGAAGTTTTAATCAGAAAACTTTATTTTAAAGCTTTTAATCTGAAACATTTGAAGCTTTTATTCTGAAGCTTTTAATTTGAAGTTTTTATTCTAAAGCTTTTAATCTGAAAGTTATAATTTACAGCTTTCAATCTGAAAGTTTTCACTTGAAGCTTTTATTCTGAAGCTTTTAATTTTAAGCTCTTATTCTAAAGCTTTTAATCTGAAACCTTTAATTTATAGCCTTTAATCTGAAAGTTTTCACTTGAAGCTTTTAATCTGAAAGTTTTCACTTGAAGCTCTTATTCTGAAGCTTTAAATGTGGGGCTTTTATTGTGAAGGTGTTTGGGCTGTATTGGGCACCTGTTGGACAGGAAACCTGCTGATGGAATCTGGTTCTCAGCTGTTGCCACATCTGGATCCATCAGAACCGAGTGAGACCAGGTTCTGAGGAGACAAGGTTTAGATTGAGTCGTCCTCCTTGTCCTGATTTGTCTTCTGTCAATGAGCAGATGTGTCAAAACAAAGAGTCCTGAACATTTACTTCTCTGCAGAGTGAAGCCCCGCCCCCTCTGATGGTTTTACAGTATAAAACATTTGTTTCTCTGCAGACTGAAGCCCC
>NW_013954030.1:21249-23386 GCF_001266775.1 Austrofundulus limnaeus
TTCATATTTCATCAACAAATCAAATTTTACCATTTTTTAAAATAACTTCATCAAACCAGCATTTTTATAATCATAGCCAAGATGTTCCACAACTTTTTTCCTTGAACTGACGTACATCTTTCTTTCAAGTTAGTTTGAATTTTAAGTTTAACAAACATTTAAAATCCTTTAAGATTATAATAACTTTCCCTCTTAATGAAATCAGATTGAATATTATTCAAAGGTACTGTTTTTATGAGCCTTATACATAATCAGCAAAATCCTATAATCAACCAACTCTTAAAATTATAATAATTTCAACTGATAAAATAATATATTAGATGGGTGATTATAATGTTTTCTGTCTTTAAATCTTATGGCTCATTTTTGCAAAACAAAAACAGAATTTGTAAAAGTTTTACATGCCTTCCTTCAGACTTCTATACAGTAAATCAAATGTGGAACAATTATTGTTTTATATAATATAAACAGAGCTTTATCATTAAATAACTCCTTTACCTGATACAATACTGCAATAGATTTGACTATTTTTGTTCTTAAGTCATTTATATGAGACTTCCAAGTCAAATTTTCATCAATAATAATATCATTCAAGAACTTGACCTGATAAACTCTACAGATCTCAACACCATCAACTCTACATGAAGCATCAGTAGTTCTTTTTCTATTACTAAATATCATATAATTAGTTTAGTCTAAATTTAGTGATAATTTATTGTGTTTTTACATTTTCTGTTTGCATCATTTCCAACATTTGTTTTAAATCTTTGCCCAAACAAAAAAAAGTAGTGTCATCTGCAAACAAAACACATCTAAAAACCCGACACATTTACTAAATCATTCACATATAAAAGAAACAACTTTGGTCCGAGTACAGAACCCTGTGGAACTCCACATGTAATATTAGCTGGACTTTGAAGACCAGCTGTGGTGTCAATAATAATAACAGAGGTGGTTGAAGGTCTGGTTCTTCTGGTTCTGGTCTTCCTGCAGAACATCGAGCTGAAGGTTGAAGCTGAGAGTTTGAAGAAGGAGCTGCAGGACCGACAGGAGCTTCTGAACCAAGCTCTGTGAGTTCCTCTCAGAACCAGGATCCTGGATCTGAGGACGGTCAGACTGAACATCTGCAGCTTCCTGCTCTWTGAAAGGATTGGTTTAGTTACTTCCTGTCAGTGAAGCTGCTCCTGACCTTCTGTCCCTGTAGATCCACAGCAGAGGCTTTATCCAATCAGAATGAGGCAGAGCTGCAGCGCCGCCTGGCCCAGCGCCAGCAGGAAATCAGCCGAACCCAGGAGATCCTAGAGACCAAAGTCCAKCTGCTGGAGAAGGTGAGACCTCAGACAGCCAGGTCCTGATGGGCTCCACGGTTCTGATCAGGAACACTGACAGGGTTCTGTTCCTCAGGAGGCCCAGCTGGCTCAGGACCGGGCCCAGAAGATGGCCTCGCTGGCGGACTCTGCGTCCCAGCGCTGCCTGGTTCTGGAGAGGGAGATGGTGGAGAGCGGAGGCTCTGGTGGACCACTTGATAAAGACAGGTCCTGAACCCTGATCCAGATGTCTGCTCATTTTAAAACCTGAAACACCAAACTGAGATGATCTGATAACTGACACCTCCATCCTGAGGTGGCTAAAGTTCTGCAGGAGCCACTCTGGTTCTGCTGGTTCTGACCCAAACACAACCTTCTGTGTGTTCCTGTACCACAGGCTGGAGGAGCTGACTCAGCAGAAACACCAGCTGAGCCTGAGGGTCCAGGAGCTGGAGGTCAAAGTTCATGACCTCACCTCGTCTCTGAGGAGGAAGGAGCAGGAAGCTGAGGTCTGTCTCCAGGTTCTCTGTTTAACATGGAGGATGGATGGATGGTTGGATGGATGATAGATGGATGATGGGTGGTTGGATGGATGGATGATAGATGGATGATGGGTGGTTGGATGGATGATGGATGGATGGATGGTGATGGATGGATGGATGGATGGTGGATGGATGGATGATAGATGGATGATGGGTGGTTGGATGGTGATGGATGGATGGATGGATGGGTGGATGATGGATGGATGGATGATAGATGGATGATGGATGGATGGATGGTGATGGATGGATGGATGGATGATAGATGGATGATGGGTGGTTGGATGGTGA
>NW_013954030.1:26702-32010 GCF_001266775.1 Austrofundulus limnaeus
TGGATGATGGTTGGATGGATGGTTGGATGGATGATGGATGGATGGATGATAGATGGATGATGGATGGATGGATGATGGTTGGATGGAATGATGGATGGATGGATGATGGATGGATGGATGATGGTTGGATGGAATGATGGATGGATGATGGATGGATGATGGATGGATGATGGATGGATGGATGATGGTTGGATGATGGTTGGATGGATGGTTGGATGGATGATGGATGGATGGATGATAGATGGATGATGGATGGATGGATGATGGTTGGATGGAATGATGGATGGATGGATGATTGATGGATGGATGATGGTTGGTTGGATGATGGATGGATGATGGTTGGATGATGGATGGATGGACAGCTCTAAGTGGAGGACAGGCTCAGGACAGGAGGAAACAAAGATTTTATTTCTGTCAGGTTAATGTTTACAACAAACAGCTGATTGGTTCAGAAACAGGAAGTTATTTTTATCATCATGAAGTTTCTGATTCTATTTTAACAGCAGTAAAATTCAATATTTGACTTTCAAGACTTACAAAATTAAAGTTAAACACAACAAATGTTACAAAAGAACTGAAAATAAAATCTAAACATTCAAAAAACATTTTACCTGAAACCTTAAATTAAAAGAAATATAACTGATATTAAAATCTGGAACAGCTTTTAAATGGTGTTTTTATTCCAAAGTTATTTTCAAATTTTATTCTAAAGTACAGCCTTACAGATGTTCTGTTTGATCAGAGGGACAGTCCACCCCTCTGGTTTCTGGAAATGGTTCAGTCCATCGGTGAGAGGTCTCACTCTGCCACAAAAACCAGGACTGAAAAAACACCATCCTGTTCTTCATGTCGTCACAAACATTAATGAAAACATGAAACTTCCTCCAGCCTTAAAGGATTATTGTGGTCATTTTGAAGCAGAGTTCTTTGGCTAAAACAATATTTAAGCTCAGTTTGAAGAAATAAAGTTTGATTATATTTAACCTGCTTAAAACAGATTAATGTTCCAAAGTAATTCTGAACCAAAGTGCTGTTCTGTAAACCRTTTCTCGTTAAGTACCTTAGGCTGCACAGGAAGTGCTACAGCTAGCTGCTGTAAATAAGCCTAAATAGGTCTTGTAAAGGTTTGGAGGTGTGACTGTTTGGACTAGCCATTAGCTCATCACAAAGCTTTAAAAAGCTAAAACAAATTCTCTTTAAAATCTGCTTTAGCTAACATTTGTTTTGTCTTCTCCCACTGTTAGCTTTTAGCTTCTGTTTAGCTACCTTTACCTTTTTTTTAGCCGCTTGCTACTTTTAGATTATTGTCAGCATTTTTAGCCTCTAGCTAGCCCTTTGAAGTCTGCACAGCTGTTTGATACCTCGTGTTGCTGCGTTTTTGTTTTATTCTTTATTTTTAACAAGTAAAATAAAATAAAACAAGAGTAGCATAATTACCTATACACATAAACACAAATAAAAATGTTAACAGTCATTTTAGCTACTTGTTCGAAAAGGATTGAGAAGTTTACACTTTTTAAAATTCTCGCCCCTGTATATTAATATTCTTTAACATAGCTTCATATCAAAATGCAAGTGTCAGTACATTATATCAACAGTTTAAGTCTTGTCAGTTAAAAAATACATAATTAGCATTTTACTGTATTTAGCCTCTTCCTACCATTTTAATACTTTATTTATAGTCACACTACTTTTGTAGCAATTTTTGGGCTACATTTTGCTGTTAGTTAGCATTTAGCCACTTTTAGCTAGCAATATTCTACGTTAAGCTTTAGGCCTGTGTTTTGCTTTTTTCTGCTGTTAGCTGGTGCTTTAATACTTTAATCTTAAGACATTGTTTTACTTTTTACTGTCGCTTGTACTCAGATAAAAAATAAATCGTGGTTTTTAGTCTCAGAGTGACGCATCTACTCAAACATAGACGATCTTTGCTTTCTGCAACGTTGCCTGGGCCGAACCGGCTCGAGCTTCTCTCTCCCTCCGGACCGGAGAAACCGACCCTGGGCCGGAGACAGGACCCGGAGTCGGTGAAGCTTTTAAGATCCGAATCGACGAGAGGAAAAGCTCGGTTCTTCTGTCAGTCAAAGAGGATCAAAGGGAAGGAAGCGGAGCTCCGACAGCAGCGGAGCATCTTAAAAAAAAAAAAAGAAAAAAAAAAGGGGGATCCAACAGGAAGTGAAAGATTTTTTTGATTCTGGTTCTGCTCGGTGAAGTGAAAATAAAACCCGTGACAACGGAACCACATCCGGATTGTGGGTCACAGGGCTCGGTTCTGGCTGCAGGATCTGACGAGATTTGAGCTCTGAGGTCTGCAGAGTCTCAGGTTTGACCTCCATCTTCTGAGTCCAGAGGAGCCAAGATGCTGCAGAACCTTCGGAACCAGAACCTCTGATAAATCTGTGGTCCAACTGTTCAAGAACCTCTGGACCGTTTGCTTTCATAATGTGTTTCTGAAACAACAAACAGGAAAAATCTACTTTAAAAGATCCGATAAAAATTAAACCAGAACTTATAAAGACTTCTGATTGGACCCCACTGGACCCCATTGACTCGTTGGACCCTGTAGACTTGTTAGACCCAACTGGACCCCGGTGGCTCTTGTTGGACCCTGTTGACTCTTGTTGGACCTCTTAACTCGTTGGACCCCGTTGACTCTTGTTGGACCCCACTGGACCCCACTGACTCGTTGGATCCCGTTGACTCTTGTTGGACCCTGTTGACTCTTGTTGGACCTCTTTGACTCATTGGACCCCGTTGACTCTTGTTGGACCCCGTTGACTCTTGTTGGACCCCACTGGACCCCATTGACTCGTTGGACCCTGTTGACTCATTGTACCCTGTCAACACTTGTTGGACCCCGCTGACTCTCGTTGGACCCCACTGGATCCCATTGACTCATTGGACCCTGTTGACTCTTGTTGGACCTCTTTGACTCGTTGGATCCTGTTGACTGTTGTTGGACCCTGTAGTGATGCTGGACGTGGTGAAGATGAAGGAGACCTGCAGGATCTGTGCCAGGGAACTCTGTGGGAACCAGCGCCGCTGGATCTTCCACCCAGGGTCCAAACTCAGCCTGCAGGTCCTGCTGTCCCACGCCCTGGGTCAGGAGCTGACCCGGGATGGGCGCGGGGAGTTCACCTGCTCTAAGTGCGCCTTCATGCTGGACCGGATGTACCGCTTTGACACGGTGGTGGCCCGGGTGGAGGTTCTGTCCCTGGAGTGCCTCCACAAGCTGCTGCGGGAGAAGGAACGTCTGCGGCAGTGCATCGGGGGTCTGTACCGCAGGAACAACCCTGAGGACGGGGGTCTGTACCGCAGGAACAACCCTGAGGACGGGGGTCTGTACCGCAGGAACAACCCTGAGGACGGGGGTCTGTACAGCAGGAACAACCCGGACGACGGGGGTCTGTACCGCAAGAACAACCCTGAGGATGGGGGTCTGTACCGCAAGAACAACCCGGACGATGGGGGTCTGTACAGCAGGAACAACCCGGACGATGGGGGTCTGTACAGCAGGAACAACCTGGAGGACGGGGGTCTGTACCGCAAGAACAGCCYGGACGATGGGGGTCTGTACCGCAAGAACAACCCGGACGACGGGGGTCTGTACCGCAAGAACAACCCGGACGATGGGGGTCTGTACCGCAAGAACAACCCGGACGATGGGGGTCTGTACAGCAGGAACAACCCTGAGGACGGGGCAGAGGGTCTGCCTGATGAAGCTTGCATGGTGGACCTGTCCCCTCTGAGGGAGGTCAGGTACTCAAACCTGATCCAGGATGACCTGGCGTACTCTGTGTACGAGTCTTGGGCAGACAAGGAGGACCTGGGCCAGCAGGTCCACCAGTGTACCGGCGCAGACTCTGGACAGAAGCCGAGGCGGTGCCGGGGCTGCRCTGCGCTCCGGGTCACGGACTCGGACTATGAGGCAGTTTGTAACGTACCCAGGAGGATTGGGCGCAGGAGTACTTCCTGTGGGCCGTCCACCTGGTACTACACAGCCCCCCTGGGAGGGGAGGACCAGACCAGAACCTCTACAGGATCTGAGGTACCACCTGTGACCTTCGAGGCATCTTCAAGAATGGAACTGAGGACTCCCAGTCCTGCGTCTTCTGTAGAGTCTCTGGACCTCCCCACAAACCATAAAGACCAGGCAGAACCAGAACCAGAGGAGGCTTCAGGAAAACCGGATCCCCACTGTGATAAAACCCAGAGAGAGGACTTCCGGTCTGGACTAGACTTGATCCTGACCTTCCTGCGGACCTCAGAGTATCGACCCGTCAAGTCCCGCAGGGGTAGCAAGCTCCCAGTTCTGGTCAAAGCCAAACTAGACCAGGTCTTGCCACCACACCGGTCCGTCCCCCAAAGGTCCCCCTGGTCTGAGCTGGACCTCCAGCAGACTGTCCCAGAGTTTCTGACCCCCTGTCCTGATCAGGTCCTGCTGGACGAGCTGAGGGACATGGAGGAGGACTGGTTGGATGAGTACCTTCAGCTTGGTCCAGTTCAGATCCAGAAGGCAGACCAGAACCCAAACCAGAACTCAGACCAGAACTAAGACAGAGTATAAATACATTTATATCTAAAGAAACAGAATGACAGCTAAAGGTATTAAAAGGCTAAAAGCTAAAGTAACAACAGGCTAAATTAAAGCTAAAAGTAACAATAGGCTAATTAAAAGCTAAAAATAAAATGCTAAAAGTAATAACAGGCTAACCAAAAGGTAAAAGTAACAACAGGCTAAGTCAAAGCTAAAGTACCAACAGGCTAACTGAAAGCGAAAGTACCAATAGCTAACTAAAAGCTAAAGTAAAAACAGGCAAACTAAAACCTAAAGTAACAACAGGCTAACTAAAAGCTAAAATAACAACAGGCTAACTAAAAGCTAAAAGTACCAACAGGCTAACTAAAAGCTAAAATAACAACATGCTAACTAAAAGCTAAAATAACTACATGCTAACTAAAAGCTAAAATAACAACATGCTAACTAAAAGCTAAAATAACTACATGCTAACTAAAAGCTAAAATAACATCAGGCTAACTGAAAGCTAAAGTAACAACAGGCTAATTAAAAGCTAAAGTAACAACAGGCTAAATAAAAGCTAAAGTAACAACAGGCTAAATAAAAGCTAAAATAACAACAGGCTAAATAAAAGCTAAAGTAACAACAGGCTAAATAAAAGTTTAAGTAACAACAGGCTAAATAAAAGTTTAAGTATCAACAGGCTAACTAAAAGCTAAAGTAACAACAGGCTAACTAAAAGCTAAAGTAACAACAGGCTAACTAAAAGCTAAAGCACCAACAGGCTAA
>NW_013954030.1:33554-36350 GCF_001266775.1 Austrofundulus limnaeus
GCCGAACTTTGAGCCGTTAAAGTAGCCGAAGTAATCTAAAGCTAAACAAACCTAGAGAAGAAGAAGATGTTGGATCAGAACCTGCAGCGGCTCGGTTCTGTTCTGTTTGGACTCACAGTTCTCTGGTGGACCAGCAGGTCCCAGTGGACCAGCAGGTCCTGATGGACCAGCAACTGGGTCAGTACCACAGCACTGCGGATCAGTGTGTCGGGGAGCTGCAGAAGGCCCAGAACCGGGCCGGGTCTCTGCAGGCCAAGATCAGAGAGAGTGAGACCAGAACCCAGGTTTGAGTCCCAGCAGAGCCCAGCAGAACCAGAACCAGAACCTTCAGCTTGTGTGCTGTCCTGCAGGACCTGCAGCAGTGTCTCTGGGACATGGAGCTGGGCTCGGCCCGGGACCAGGCCCAGCAGCAGGACCGGCTCATCCAGAACCTCAGCGCCACCCTCAGTGCCAAGGAGAGCCAGGTAAGACTAGCGGGACCGGGAGGGACCTGGAGGGACCAGGACCAGGTCCAAACCCGTGTGGTTCTGTGTGCAGGTCTCTGAGCTGCAGCAGGCCATGGAGGACCAGAACCGGGCCCTGCAGAGGCTGGAGACAGACCTGCAGGAGAGCCTGCAGCACAGGAGGGACACAGAGACACACAACCAGGTGGGTGGTCCTGGTCCTGGTCCTGGTCCAGTTCTGCTCCAGGTCCAGTCTCAGTCTATGTATGTGGGTTCTGCAGGAGCTGCAGGTCGTCCTGCAGGAGGTCCGGTCCGGTCTGCAGGACCAGRAGGAGCATCAGGAGAGACTCAGGGACCAGGAAGAGACCAGGAGGACCATCAGAGACCTGAGGACATCCCTAAAGACCAAAGACCAGCTTCTGGAGGTCCACAACCCTGATCCTTCAAACTAAATYGGTTTTTCAAAATAAAAGTCTGATGGACTGGTTCTGATGTCCCACAGGACTACAACCAGCTGGTCCAGGACCCAGACCAGACCAGAGGCACTCAGGTCCTCAAGCTTCGTCAGCGGCTCAGAGACAGAGGCCAGGCCCTGCAGGTGGACCAGGAGAACCACGTCCCTCAGACAGAACCTTCTGTCCCTGTCTCTGATCCTGTCTCTGATCCTGATCCTGTCTCTGATCCTGACCCTGTCTCTGTCCCTGATCCTGTCTCTGATCCTGATCCTGTCTCTGATCCTGACCCTGTCTCTGTCTCTGATCCTGTCTCTGATCCTGTCTCTGATCCTGTCTCTGACCCTGTCTCTGTCCCTGATCCTGTCTCTGTCTCTGATCCTGACCCTGTCTCTGTCTCTGATCCTGTCTCTGATCCTGTCTCTGTCCAACCTGCAGCGAGCCCTGGACGAGAAGATCCGATCCGAGGAGCAGAAGGACGAGGACTGCCGTAGTCTTCAGCTGCTGATCCGGGAGAAGGACCTGGATCTGGACCGTCAGCGCTGCGTCCTGTCCAACAACGAGGAGACCATCTCTGTATGTCCAGCATCATGTCTCCTGCTGGACACGTGTCCCGCCTCAGACTGTCTCACTGTGTCCTCAGGAGGACTAACTGTCTCTTTGTGTCCCAGAGTCTGGAGGCGCTGCTGAGGGGGAAGGTTCTGGAACTGGACCGGGTCTCTGAGGCCTGGAGGACCGTCCAGAGACAGCAGCAGGACGGAGAGGACCGGCAGACCCGGATCCTCAGGGAGAGGGACGTCCTCATGGACCAGCTGCAGGAGGCGCTCCGGGCTCGGACCCAGGAGGTTCAGGTCCAAAACCATTTTAATGTCTCTTAAAGTCCAGCAGAACCGGGCTGGCTGCAGGTCCACTCAGCAAATTTCAAAATAAGACTGTAAAGGTTTAATTTTAATTTGAGGCTTTTATTTTGACGGTCATCTTCCTGTCGGCTGCAGGACCTGCGCTGCTCCCTGCTGGCTCCRGTCCGCTCTGTTCCCAGCCAGGTTCTGGAGGAGCTGAAGGCCCGCCTCCAGCTTAAGGACCGCCTCTTTCAGGAAGTGTTGGCCGACCGGACCCGTCAGGCCCAGGAGCATCAGGACCAGGTCCAGGATCTGCTCAGAACCATCAGCTGCAGGGACCAGTACCTTCAGGTACAGTAGTGGACCAGAAGCCCGACCCGTTAGGTAAGTTTCACAGGGACTAAGAGTCCACGGTCTCCCTGCAGGACTCGGCGGCCCAGTTCGGAGAAGTTCTGGCCGAGCGGACCTCCAGGATCCAGGAGCTCCGCAGACAGCTGGGCTCAGGTTCTGGATCCCAGCAGGGCTCGGGTCCAGAGCTGCAGGTWCTGCAGGAGGAGCTGCGTTTGGCCCTGAGGAGGGAGCAGGAGAACCAGGACCTGAGCAGGAGTCAGGCGGTCCAGCTGGACTCGCTCAGCAGGACTCTGAACCTGAAGGAGGACCTGATCCGGGTCAGTGTTCTGGTTTCACTCCTTGTCCCTCAAAATGGCCGCAGCAGGAACTCCCCTGCTTGGGGTCCGGGCTGGACTTTATGGTGGTCTCTGAGTCTGTTTCTGTGACCTGCAGGACCTGCAGAGGCAGCTGGTGGTCCCGTCGGACCTCCCTCTGGTGGAGCGACTCACCCAGGAGGTCCAGGAGCTGAGGGAGGTTCTGGTCCAGCAGGAGGCTCCTGCAGCCGGAGGTGGGCATCAGAGAGGCGGGGGGCGGGATTTGTAACTGCCCCTGAAGCCCCTCCCCCTGGGGGGCGGGATTTGTAACTGCTCCTGAAGCCGGGGGGGGATCTGTAACTGCCCCTGAAGCCCCTCTCCACGGGGGGCGGGATCTGTAACTGCCCCTGAAGCCCCT
>NW_013954030.1:36360-39803 GCF_001266775.1 Austrofundulus limnaeus
TCTCTGGTGGACCAGCAGGTCCCAGTGGACCAGCAGGTCCTGATGGACCAGCAACTGGGTCAGTACCACAGCACTGCGGATCAGTGTGTCGGGGAGCTGCAGAAGGCCCAGAACCGGGCCGGGTCTCTGCAGGCCAAGATCAGAGAGAGTGAGACCAGAACCCAGGTTTGAGTCCCAGCAGAGCCCAGCAGAACCAGAACCAGAACCTTCAGCTTGTGTGCTGTCCTGCAGGACCTGCAGCAGTGTCTCTGGGACATGGAGCTGGGCTCGGCCCGGGACCAGGCCCAGCAGCAGGACCGGCTCATCCAGAACCTCAGCGCCACCCTCAGTGCCAAGGAGAGCCAGGTAAGACTAGCGGGACCGGGAGGGACCTGGAGGGACCAGGACCAGGTCCAAACCCGTGTGGTTCTGTGTGCAGGTCTCTGAGCTGCAGCAGGCCATGGAGGACCAGAACCGGGCCCTGCAGAGGCTGGAGACAGACCTGCAGGAGAGCCTGCAGCACAGGAGGGACACAGAGACACACAACCAGGTGGGTGGTCCTGGTCCTGGTCCTGGTCCAGTTCTGCTCCAGGTCCAGTCTCAGTCTATGTATGTGGGTTCTGCAGGAGCTGCAGGTCGTCCTGCAGGAGGTCCGGTCCGGTCTGCAGGACCAGNGACCCTGTCTCTGTCCCTGATCCTGTCTCTGATCCTGATCCTGTCTCTGATCCTGACCCTGTCTCTGTCCCTGATCCTGTCTCTGATCCTGATCCTGTCTCTGTCTCTGACCCTGTCTCTGACCCTGTCTCTGTCTCTGATCCTGTCTCTGATCCTGTCTCTGATCCTGTCTCTGACCCTGTCTCTGACCCTGTCTCTGTCTCTGATCCTGTCTCTGATCCTGTCTCTGACCCTGTCTCTGACCCTGTCTCTGTCTCTGATCCTGTCTCTGATCCTGTCTCTGATCCTGTCCCTGTCTCTGTCTCTGATCCTGTCTCTGATCCTGTCTCTGTCCAACCTGCAGCGAGCCCTGGACGAGAAGATCCGATCCGAGGAGCAGAAGGACGAGGACTGCCGTAGTCTTCAGCTGCTGATCCGGGAGAAGGACCTGGATCTGGACCGTCAGCGCTGCGTCCTGTCCAACAACGAGGAGACCATCTCTGTATGTCCAGCATCATGTCTCCTGCTGGACACGTGTCCCGCCTCAGACTGTCTCACTGTGTCCTCAGGAGGACTAACTGTCTCTTTGTGTCCCAGAGTCTGGAGGCGCTGCTGAGGGGGAAGGTTCTGGAACTGGACCGGGTCTCTGAGGCCTGGAGGACCGTCCAGAGACAGCAGCAGGACGGAGAGGACCGGCAGACCCGGATCCTCAGGGAGAGGGACGTCCTCATGGACCAGCTGCAGGAGGCGCTCCGGGCTCGGACCCAGGAGGTTCAGGTCCAAAACCATTTTAATGTCTCTTAAAGTCCAGCAGAACCGGGCTGGCTGCAGGTCCACTCAGCAAATTTCAAAATAAGACTGTAAAGGTTTAATTTTAATTTGAGGCTTTTATTTTGACGGTCATCTTCCTGTCGGCTGCAGGACCTGCGCTGCTCCCTGCTGGCTCCAGTCCGCTCTGTTCCCAGCCAGGTTCTGGAGGAGCTGAAGGCCCGCCTCCAGCTTAAGGACCGCCTCTTTCAGGAAGTGTTGGCCGACCGGACCCGTCAGGCCCAGGAGCATCAGGACCAGGTCCAGGATCTGCTCAGAACCATCAGCTGCAGGGACCAGTACCTTCAGGTACAGTAGTGGACCAGAAGCCCGACCCGTTAGGTAAGTTTCACAGGGACTAAGAGTCCACGGTCTCCCTGCAGGACTCGGCGGCCCAGTTCGGAGAAGTTCTGGCCGAGCGGACCTCCAGGATCCAGGAGCTCCGCAGACAGCTGGGCTCAGGTTCTGGATCCCAGCAGGGCTCGGGTCCAGAGCTGCAGGTACTGCAGGAGGAGCTGCGTTTGGCCCTGAGGAGGGAGCAGGAGAACCAGGACCTGAGCAGGAGTCAGGCGGTCCAGCTGGACTCGCTCAGCAGGACTCTGAACCTGAAGGAGGACCTGATCCGGGTCAGTGTTCTGGTTTCACTCCTTGTCCCTCAAAATGGCCGCAGCAGGAACTCCCCTGCTTGGGGTCCGGGCTGGACTTTATGGTGGTCTCTGAGTCTGTTTCTGTGACCTGCAGGACCTGCAGAGGCAGCTGGTGGTCCCGTCGGACCTCCCTCTGGTGGAGCGACTCACCCAGGAGGTCCAGGAGCTGAGGGAGGTTCTGGTCCAGCAGGAGGCTCCTGCAGCCGGAGGTGGGCATCAGAGAGGCGGGGGGCGGGATTTGTAACTGCCCCTGAAGCCCCTCCCCCTGGGGGGCGGGATTTGTAACTGCTCCTGAAGCCGGGGGGGGATCTGTAACTGCCCCTGAAGCCCCTCTCCACGGGGGGCGGGATCTGTAACTGCCCCTGAAGCCCCTCCCCCCAGGGGGCGGGATCTGTAACTGCCCCTGAAGCCCCACCCCCCAGGGGGCGGGATCTGTAACTGCCCCTGAAGCCCCTCCCCCGGGGGGGCGGGATCTGTAACTGCCCCTGAAGCCCCTCCCCCGGGGGCGGGATCTGTAACTGCCCCTGAAGCCCCACCCCCCTGGGGGGGATCTGTGGTTCTGGGGTCCAAACGGACTGAAAAATACTACCGTCTCCTCCAGAACCACCTGGAGTTCTGCTGGTGTTCTGTTGATACACCTGATGGCTTCATGTTTACCTGACCTGGTTTAGTGGGTCCAGCTGGGTCCTCCTCTGAAACTCATTAAAATCTTTCCAGATGTTTTAGTTTTTATAAACTAAAGGTTGTAAACTAAAGAACCACAGGAAGTTGTTTGACACCGTAGTTTTCAAAATAAAAGCCTGCGGTAGTTTTCAAAATAAAAGCCTGCGGTAGTTTTCAAAATAAAAGCCTGCGGTAGTTTTCAAAATAAAAGCCTGTGGTAGTGTCTGGGAAGGTTTCGAGGCAGAAGCAGGTCTGTTTATAGTGGAACAAACAGTTAAAGGCTTAAATAAATCCAACCGTTTATTTCTTAGAGGTGTGTAATAATACTTTTACTTTCCTGATTTTTGTGAACAGTTTAATGACTTTTACTGAAGTACTTTTCTCCTCAGTGATTTTTACTTTTACTTAGTTATTTTAGTCCAAGTACTTGATAAAACTTAAATAACTCAGATCGATCTGCTTCAGTGAAGGTTCACAGAAAGGAAATGAAGCGTCGCCATCTAGTGGTGCTGTGAGGAACTACAGCAGTTTATTACAGGGTGAGGGCAACAAAATACTGAGTTTAAAATATATACAGAGTCCTGATAAGTCCTGAACAGGTTAAACAAAATTCTGACGAATAAATAAATAAATAAATAAATAAATAAATAAATAAATAAAGCCTGGATCTGGAGGTCCTGAACTCTGTGGATC
>NW_013954030.1:41468-43565 GCF_001266775.1 Austrofundulus limnaeus
GATAAGTCCTGAACAGGTTAAACAAAATTCTGACGAATAAATAAATAAATAAATAAATAAATAAAGCCTGGATCTGGAGGTCCTGAACTCTGTGGATCTTGACTTGTTTTCATTTTTCTGTGTTTTAAAGAGACTCTTTGGGTTAAATAATCAAATAAAAGCTTTGTTTGTTTGTTTGTTTGTTTGTTTTTGGATGTTTAATAACTCTTGTATATTTGCACACCTGCTTCCTGTTTACATCTATTTATGCTGCATCATTTCTTCATTTGAACCTGTGGTTTTTAACACTGATGATGGTTTAACAACATGTATAAAAGCTGTTTTTTGTGTGAAAAATCAGAGTTTTTCTTTTGATTTGAGCTGAACGCAGTGAGGACTGAGTTTTATTACATCCTGATCAGCTCTGAAGCTGGTAAATATTAAAGAATATTATTGTTTACATTTAGTCTCCTTGGTTTTAGATTTCAGCGTCTTTAATTCTTCTAAAAGTAACTTATAGATAAAAGCCTGTTTCTGTGAGTTTAATCAGATTAGAGCTCAAACCTCTAATATTTATATCAATTTATCTGAAACACAAAGTCCTGCAGGAAGCAGCTTTTTGTTGTTTAACTGATACATTTTAAAGGTTTTATATTTTTACTGTAAATAATAAATCATCCCAGCAATGATTGAAAACATTTCAAAATAAAACGTTGAATCTGAAGATTAAAATCTACTCAGATAAACATTTTGTCTTTTTCTTGTTTTGTTTAAAAGAATTAAATCTAAAACAAAAACACACAGCTACAAACCTGATAAATCATCTGACCTTTCAGAATAAAAGTTTCTATGTTTCTGTTCTAAACTTTCAGAATAAAAGCTTCTATAATGTTTCTGTTCTGACCTTTCAGAATAAAAGTTTCTATAATGTTTCTGTTCTGACCTTTCAGAATAAAAGTTTATATGTTTCTGTTCTGACCTTTCAGAATAAAGGTTGCTTTGATGTTTCTGTTCTCTGCAGGTCTGCGCTCAGATGAGGAAGATGAGCTGAGGAGTGATGAAGGTGACCCTGACACACAGGTATGATTCTGACTCACCTTTCCACTAATGCACCCCCATACCATCAGAGAGGCAGTGAGCTGATGGGACTGAACAGAAGTACTGGACTGTTGGTCCAGACTGTCACTGTGTCCCAGAAATTGCAGAACCTTGTCTTCCCTGGGCTATGTTGGACATATTGGACATGGACATATTGGACATATTGGACATGGACATGTTGGACATATTGGACATGGACATGTTGGACATATTGGACATGGACATGTTGGACATATTGGACATGGACATGTTGGACATGTTGGACATGGATATGTGGGACATGTTGGACATATTGGACATATTTATATTGGACATGTTGAAAATGTTGAACGTATTGGACATGTTGGGCATGGACATGTGGGACATATTGGAGATTGACATATTGGACATGTTGGACATGGACACGTTGGACATATTGGACATATTTATATTGGACATGTTGAATATGTTGAACATATTGGACATGTGGGACATATTGGACATTGACATATTGGACATGTTTATATTGGACATGTTGGACATGTGGAACATATTGGACATGTTGGATATGTTAAACATATGGGACATGTTGGACATGGACATGTTGGACATATTGGATATATTTATATTGGACATGTTGAATATGTTGAACATATTGGACATGTGGGACATATTGGACATTGACATATTGGACATGTTTATATTGGACATGTTGGACATGTGGAACATATTGGACATGTTGGATATGTTAAACATATGGGACATGTTGGACATGGACATGTTGGACATGTTGGACATGTTGAACATGTTGAACATATGGGACATGTTGGACATGGACATGTTGGACATGGACATGTGGAACATATTGGACATGTTGAACATGTTGAACATGTTGAGTATGTTGAACATATTTGACATGTTGGACATGGACATGTTGAACATATTGGACATGTTGGACATGTTGAACATGTTGAATATGTTGAACATATTTGACATGTTGGACATGGACATGTTGAACATATTTGACATGTTGGACATGTT
>NW_013954030.1:49642-56341 GCF_001266775.1 Austrofundulus limnaeus
ACATGTTGAACATATTGGACATGTTGAACATGTTGAATATGTTGAACATGTTGGACATGTTGAACATATTGGACATGTTGAACATGTTGAATATGTTGAACATGTTGGACATGTTGAACATATTGGACATGTTGAACATGTTGAATATGTTGGACATGTTGGACATGTTGAACATATTGGACATGTTGAACATGTTGAATATGTTGGACATGTTGGACATGGACATGTTGGACACGTGGAACATGATGAAGTCCAACCTGGACATAAATTTGTGTATTTTAGTCTAACTGGACCTTCTTTGTGGTTTCTGACAGGACCTGGACAGTCTGGGTCTGATGGGGGTCCGGCAGCTGGTGGAGCAGAAACAGGAAGTGGAGCGAGAACTGAAGGAGCTGAAGACGCAGCTGAAGACATCTGGTTTCTCGTCTCTGTCTCACATCAGGTAAAACCTTTGTCCTTCGTCTTCTCTGGAACCAGTGAAGGATTTAAAAACCTTGTCTCTGGTTCCGTCCTGAAGGAGGACCCTGCTGGACCTGCAGGACCAGAACCGAGCTCTGAGGCGTCGGCTGGCTGAGGGGTCTCAGGAGATGTGGGACACCTGGGACAAAGAGCCGTCTGTGTCTCAGGAGAACGTGGAGGACAGTCAGGTCCTCCTCAGCACCTCCTCCCAGGTGAGACGAGTCAATGGTCTTTGCTCAGGTCCTAAATCCTGGACCTTCAGAACCTCTGCTCTGTCTTCAAACAGGACCCTGCTGACCAGCTGGAGGACAGTCCGCAGCGTCCCGCTCCGTCTGAGGACATGCTCCGTCTGCAGCAGACCAGCAGAGACCTGAAGGAGAGACTGATGGTCTCCGAGGCCACGGTTCAGGTCCAGGTGGAGCAGCTGAAGGACTACAGAGACCTGCTGAGTGAGTCCACACCTCCAGGACAAACCTCACGCTTCCTGGTCCTCAGGACGTCCACCAACTGTCCTCCTGTGTCTCTGCAGCAGAGACAGCCGTGCAGCAGGACAGCAAGCAGGTCCAAGTGGACCTGCAGGATCCGGGCTACGAGACCTGCGGCCGCAGTGAGACCGAGGCTGAGAGGGATGGGGCCAGCAGTCCAGGTGGGTTGGACTACCAGTCTGGGTCAGGAGGGTCCAAAAACCTCAAAATCATAAAACAGGAAATTAAAAAACCTTTAGCTGAGCCCCAAAAACAGCCGAGGGCAGCAGGAGGGTTCAGAGGGTCCTGAAGTTCTTCAGGTCCACTAGCAGGAGGGTTCAGCAGGTCCAGGTCCTCCAGCAGGAGGGTTCAGAGGGTCCTGTAGTTCTTCAGGTCCACCAGCAGGAGGCAGCAAACATGTCATCACCTCCAAGTTTCTGTCTGTTAGCAAAATAACCCACGAACCAGGAGACCGTTCTGAGTGCAGGCTTGTTGCTCAGCTGAAGATTCTTCAGCTGATAAAGTCTGTTTCAACTGTTTAAAGTCTGTTTCGGCTGATAAAGTCTGTTTCGGCTGATAAAGTCTGATTCGGCTGATAAAGTCTGTTTCGGCTGATAAAGTCTGTTTCGGCTGATAAAGTCTGTTTCGGCTGATAAAGTCTGTTTCGGCTGATAAAGTCTGATTCGGCTGATAAAGTCTGTTTCAGCTGATAAAGTCTGTTTCGGCTGATAAAGTCTGTTTCGGCTGATAAAGTCTATTTTGGCTGATAAAGTCTGTTTCGGCTGATAAAATCTGTTTCGGCTGATATGTGATAATTTGACAGTTAAAGTCTGTTTCGGCTGATAAAGTCTATTTTGGCTGATAAAGTCTGTTTCGGCTGATAAAATCTGTTTCGGCTGATATGTGATAATTTGACAGTTAAAGTCTGATTCGGCTGATAAAGTCTGTTTCGGCTGATAAAGTCTATTTTGGCTGATAAAGTCTATTTTGGCTGATAAAGTCTGTTTCGGCTGATATGATGCTGATGACCACCTGCTGGATGTTGCAGAGTTCGATGACCTGGAGATGTGTACGTCTCTGGACTGTGGTTCCCAGTGGTGGTCCACCAACAGCAGCGGTCCCACCAGACCCACCCTGCAGGGTTCTGGGGACGGGGACAGGGAYGGGGACGAGGTCTCGTCTCTGCGGCGCCTGGTGGAGGAGCTGCGCTCACAGCTGTCCCGCTCTCAGGGGGTGGTCCGGGGGCTGCACGGCCGTCTCCGCCTCCTGTCCACCTCCTCTGGGACCGCCCCCTCTGGGACCGCCCCCTCTGGGACCGCCCCCTCTCTCCGGAAGGTCAACTGGTCCTGCCTGGGCCAGGGGGACGAGGACGAGGGCTGGCAGTCCTCTGATGGGGGGGCGTCCTCGTCGCCCCGTCACCCGAACAAAGACCTTCAGAGGCTCACGTCCAGAGTGGACGCTTTGGAGGACCAGCTGAGGACAGGTGTCAAGAAGACGGAGGATGGAGACTCCGCCTCCTGGACGGGGTGAGTCATCAGGTGCATCGTGGGTAAACTCCTGTCCTCCTGACTAACATCCTCGTCTGTCTCCTGATCCTGCAGGAACCTGGACTCTCTGATCAAGGCTCAGGCCCGGGAGCTGTCCCACCTGCGGCAGGTGCTGCGTGAGGGCCGCGGCGTCTGCGGCGTCCTCACGCAGCACCTGGGGGACACCACCAGGACCTTCGAGGAGCTGCTGAGGGCCAACGACGTGGACTACTACATGGGCCAGAGCTTCAGGGAGCAGCTGGCTCAGGCCGGCGCTCTGGCTCAGAGGATCACCTCTAAGATCGGAGGAGGTGGGTCCAGCCGGTCCGGTTCTGACGAGACGCTCCCGAGGTCAGCGGTGACGGGTTCTGTTTGTGTCCTGACAGGAGACGGTTCTGAAGGTCCGGAGGAGAAGACGGAGCTGCTCGCTGTCCGGTCAGAACTGCTCCTCTGTGTCTGTGGTCTGGTGTCTGATTCACCATGAGTCAGCGTTTTTTGACCTTAACACGTCTTAGATGTAGATGTAGATGTAGATGTAGATGTAGATGGGTCTAACCTACACTGCACCAGCTGACAGTTTTAAGATGGACCCCATATTAGAGGAGGGGGCTCCATCTGAAAACAGGGTGTCTATAAAAAATGCTTATAACTCAAAAACTATTCGACACAGAAGCTTTAGATTTTTTCTGTTGTTGCCAAGCTCTGATGAAGGGCTATCCATCGGACCCACCAATGAGNCCCCCCCACTCCCTCTGGACCCCCCCAGACCCCTCTGGACCCCTACCCAAAACAATAAATCTGTTCTGGTGACTTCTAGTGCAGGGGCGGGGGTCTTATATTCTACAGCTGAGGTATTTGGCTGCACGACGGCTCAGTGGTTAGCACTGACGCCTCACAGCAAGAAGGTCCTGGGTTCGATCCCCGGTTCGGACCTGGGGYCTTTCTGTGCGGAGTTTGCATGTTCTCCTCGTGCTTGCGTGGGTTTTCTCCGGGTACTCCGGTTTCCCCCACAACACAAAAACATGTACAATAGGTTGCCTYCAGGCCCAGGCCGCCCTTGAAAAAGAGATCTGAGATCTCAATGGGATTTGCCTGGTAAAATAACGGTAAATAAATAAAAATAAAATCTAGTTTACAAACATTTTCTTCACAGAAACAAATCCAGATCTCAAACCTTTAGCTTTTAGCTGTTAGCATTTTGCTACTTTTAGCTTTCAGGTCTGACTTTAAGAAATCTCCCAGAATGCATTGCATTAAAGTCCAGAGACTCACAAATGGATTTTCTGTTTAAAAACTTTAATGTTGCAGAAAGTTGTTTGATTCCTTACATTTCCTGATCAAACAGGAAGCCAGCTGATTATATGTGATTTTCAGAATAAAGTCGTTGTAAAGCAGCCGAATCCAGCAGAACAATCCGAGTCCTCAGATGTGAAAGGATGAATACAGCCTGAGGCGGGTCTGGGTTCAGTCTGAGACCAGCTGCTCTCTGCTGCACGCCGTGGCTAATGCTAATGCTAACGCTAACGCTAACGCAGCTCTAATCAGGTTAAGTGATTAAGACCTGGATGGAACTGGGTCAGAGCTAAACCCAGCTGCACACGTGGAGCTGAGGCCACGTTACGTAACGTTCACTGAACATTAACGGGATTATTTGACTTTTCTCTGAGGGCCTGCTGCTGCAGCTTCCTGGTCCTGACAGGAGGAGGAGCATCAGCAGGAGGCTCCGCCCCTCTGTCCCAGAACAAGCTCCTGCAGAGCGGAGCAGCTTTGTGTCTGATCACTCAGCTTCAGCTGCTGGAGCGTGAACATTTGAGCCCTCAGGACCAGGACTGTCCCTCCTGTCTCTGACCCGTCCCGTTCGTCCTCTTCGTGTCTCAGCGCTGTCCCTCCTGCAGGACGAGGAGCTGGACGTTCCTTATTCAGGACGGGAAAGAAGAATTGTTTTCTATTTTTTCTACTTTAATTTCTTTTTTTTTAAAGATATTTATTTATTTATTTATTTATTTATTTATTTATTTACTGGTCTCCAAACCGTCTGTCAGAACCTTCTGGTTCTGTCCTCCTGGTCCCGGTCCGTCCCCTCCTTCTGGACGTTGGAAGGCAGCCACTAAAATCCAGCCCTAATCTGGCTTTAGTCTGATCTGGACCCTGGTCCTGGCCCCGCCTGCTGCCAGCTGACCCCATGATCCCAGCTCCGCCCCCTCCAGAGACCGCAGGAGGTGCGTCAGGACGGAGCGGGATGCCGGGTCTGTAGGAGGAGCAGCAGGAGGAGCAGGAGGCCCATGGCTCCTCTGTGGAGGAGCATGCTGTCGAGGAGCAGCCCGCTCTACAGAGACTCCCTGTTCTCCTTCTCCCTGTGGGAGTGGAGGGCCCAGGAGAGGGAGCTGCTGCTGCTGAGGAGGCACCAGGACAGGGAGAGGAGGGCCCTGCTGACTCAGCTGGACAAGTAAGACCCAGACTGGACCTGGACCTGGACCTGGACCAGACCCTCACAGAGCTGCAGGGCCACAGAGGAAGTTTGATGAAACATTTTTAATTTTCTTAGTTCTTAAAGGGCCAATATTATAGTAAAGTAAAGTAAAGTAAAGTAAAGTAAAGTAAAGTAAAGTTTTATTTGTATAACACCTTTCATAGAAACAGATTCACAAGGTGCTGTACAATCAGAGGTAAATCTAAATCTATACAATCAGAACAGGATTTACAAACATTTGGAACAAAAAAGTATAAAAGCTGTACAACCATCAAAGTATGAAGACTGTACAATCCTACAAATAAAACAATTAAATAATATCTAGACAAAACGTGGAGGGCAGAGTRAAACAKTAACATATTAAGACAAAGGATTTTTAAATCAAGTTAATTTGGAGGCAGGTCTCTGGGTAGATCGTGCAGTACTGGTATATTTTATAAAAATACATTTTTGATAAATTGAACTGATTTTGGATGAAAGTACTGTCTGTCTGACATATATTAAAACGATGAACTGTACGGTCAGCAGGCAGGGTTTGGTGAAACAGACACTAAAAGGTCAGGCAGCAGAAAAATGCTGAAATTAGTTAAAAGCTTGTTTAAAGAGGTGTGTTGTCAGATACTTCTTGAATGAATCAATGCGTTCAAGCGTGCTCAGATGGACAGGAAGTTCAGTCCAGAGCCTGGGGGCCCTGGAGGAGACGGACCGGTCACCACGGGTCTTGAGACGTGTGAGGGGAACCATTAGGAGATGTTGATCCTGTGAGCGGAGGCTGGGTTTGGGTTGTAAGTGGAGATGAGACTTTTAATGTAGTCAGGCGTCTGGACATGAAGAGCTCTGAAAGTGAGGACCAGGATTTTGAACTTGATTTGAAAATGAACAGGGAGCCAGTGAAGCTCTGRAAGGATCGGGGAGATGTGTGAGAATTTTGAAGTTCAGGTTAAGAGTCTTGCTGCAGAGTTTTGTACGAGCTGAAGATGATTTATCTGTTTCTGGTTCAGACAGGTGAACAGGCTTTTACAATAACCTGTGTGGGTCGAGATGAACGCATGAATTACTAATTCCAGGTCAGAAATGGACAACAGAGGCTGCAGCTTCGAAATATTGTGAAGTTGGAAGTAGCAGGTGGAGACCAGATTATTTATATGTTTGTCAAGAGACAGTCCTGAGTCAAAGTAAACACCTACAGTAGGTTGGACACATGTTCTCAGGAGGTTGAACTTAAGGAGCTGAGATGGTCTTTTATCTCCTGGTGTTTGTTGTCGGGGGCCAGGATCAAGGTCTCTGTTTTRTTGAGGTTAAGGAGTAACAAGTTGTCTGACAGCCATTCAGTTAGTTTAGAGACACAGTTTAAGAGGGAGGTTAGCTTGTAGAAAGTCGAGTCATTAAAAGAGCAGKATAACTGCAGGTCGTCAGCGKAGAAATGGTGAGAGATGTCAGGGAAATCTTTGATCTGAGCCAGGGGGCAGATGTATAGAAGGAAAAGAAYTGGGCCCAAAATGGAACCCTGTGGTACTCCRCAAGTGAGTGGTGCTGAGTCAGAGAAAGACTGACCCAGTTTGAATGAGAGAGCGATCTGTGAGGTATATGTGAGGTAGGTATTATGTATTTCTCAGGCATATATTTAAATACTTTACCATAATAAAGTATCTATGTCACCTTTAGTTGTTATTAAAATGATGTTTTTATGTAGAAAATAAACTTATCTTTTCATCACTTCCTCTTCTAAACGCCTTGAAATTGGCCTCTGCCTCTTTAAGAACCTCCTTCCACTACTGTC
>NW_013954030.1:58954-61254 GCF_001266775.1 Austrofundulus limnaeus
AATGTCATAAAAACACAATGTCATAAAAACACGTCATAAAAACACAATGTCATAAAAACACAATGTCATAAAAACACAACGATGTCATAAAACACAATGATGTCATAAAGACACAATGATGTTATGCTTTTATTTCTGTAAAAACACAATGATGTCATAAAAACACAATGATGTCATAAAAACACAATGTCATGCTTTCTGTAAAAACACAATGATGTCATAAACACACAATGATGTCATGCTGTTATTTCTGTAAAGACACAATTATGTCATAAAAACACAATGATGTCATAAAAACACAATGTCATGCTTTCTGTAAAAACACAATGATGTCATAAACACACAATGATGTCATGCTGTTATTTCTGTAAAAACACAATGATGTCATAAAAACACAATGATGTCATAAAAACACGATGTCATGCTGTTATTTCTGTAAAGACACAATTATGTCATAAAAACACAATGATGTCATAAAAACACAATGATGTCATAAAAACACAATGTCATGCTTTCTGTAAAAACACAATGATGTCATAAACACACAATGATGTCATGCTGTTTGTGTCTTCAGGCTGCAGCATGAGGTCAGCGTCCTGAGGCAGCAGCTACATGAGAGTCGCAGTGTGGTCCACCAGCTTCAGACCTGCTGCACAGTCCCAGGTACAACACTCGCTCAGGTGTCAACCAATCAGCTGCTGAGCTGTGACATCACCTTGACCTTTGACCTCAGAGAGCTGCAGGTTCAGGAGACGGCCACGCCCCCTGCAGCCAGGAAACCCCTCTGTTTGATCTGGTTTCTGCTTCCTCCTGCAGAAAATGTCCCGTCTGGAGACACTGGACCCTTCGGCTCCTTGTCTCGCCTGCGATCCYAGCAGAACACAGCTGATCCAGCTGGTCCAGGTGGTCCAGGTGATACAGCTGATCCAGGTGAGACGCTCCGTTTCACCTGAAACATTAAAGAAAATARAAACAATGTGATTTCCTCCTCAGACACCTCGTCTCTGCCGGTTCCAGCTGRAGGTGGCTCCTCCCACCAACATGGCCGCCACGCCGTGGGACACGTTCAGGACTTCAAGGCTCTGCAGCAGCAGCTCCTGGAGGGGAGCGCCCTGCTGCTCCACATGGAGGCTGCTCTCTGGTCCCTGAAGACCTCCCAGGTGAGACTCACCTGTTCCAGGTGAGACCAGGTGAGACCAGGTGAGACCAGAAGTAACTTCCTGTTTTCTGACCCTCAGCCTGCAGACCCAGCATGTGTCCAGAACCTGCTGCTGGACTCCACCGCCCTGAACCAGATCCTGAAGGAGGCCCATTCTCTGCTGGACCGGTTCTGGAGAGCCGCTGTGCCGGACCCTGATGGATCCAGACCGGTTAGGGTCCTTCAGATCCTGGTCTTCAGTGTTCCTGGGCTCCAGGATGGTTGATAATCTGTAGAACTCTGTCCAGGACCCGGTTCTGATGGAGGAGGTGGTCTCTCTGCGTCTGAAGCTCTCGCAGCAGGAGGCGGTCCTGCAGGAGACCAGGGACAGACTGAGGACCTCCGACCTCAACAGGGACAGCATGGAGCTCCTCATCGTCAGCCAGCGTGAGTCCTCTGGTTCTGTTGGCATCAGAACCGGGTCAGACGGGCCCAGGTCCACTCTGGTGGTCTCTGTAAAACGTCTGGTTGTTTCTGTCAAAATGTGACAAATGTTTGTCTCCAGTGTCCAGGACCCGAGATGTCCTGAAGAGAGCCAAGACCAACCTCCAGGTGAGTCCAGGTTTGATTGGGTTCATGGTTCTGCAGTTGGATCAGGAGTAAAAACTGTTCCTACGTGTCCTCCTCCTGCTGAGGGTGTCCAGGAGAACCAGATCAGGATCTCCTCCCTTCACCGAGCGTCTCTCTCTCCTCCTTCCTCTCCCTCACCCTCACCTCCCGCTTTCCTCACCTGGCCCGGGAAAGGTACAGTCCTCTGGCTGTCTGCTAACTCTCTGCTAACTCTCTGCTAACTCTCTGCTAACTCTCTGTTAACTCTCTGATAACTTACTGCTAACTATCTGCTAACTATCTGCTAACTTACTGCTAACTCTCTGCTAACTCTCTGCTGACTTACTGCTAACTCTCTGCTAACTATCTGCTAACTATCTGCTAACTCTCTGCTAACTCTCTGCTGACTTACTGCTAACTCTCTGCTAACTATCTGCTAACTATCTGCTAACTTACTGCTAACCATCTGCTAACTCTCTGCTAACTTACTGCTAACTCTCTGCTAACTCTCTGCTAACTTACTGCTAACTCTCTGCTAACTCTCTGCTAACTT
>NW_013954030.1:61882-64027 GCF_001266775.1 Austrofundulus limnaeus
TTTTGCTAACTCTCTGCTAATGTTTTGCTAACTCTCTGCTAATGTTTTGCTAACTCTCTGCTAATGTTTTGCTAACTCTCTGCTAACGTTTTGCTAACTCACTGCTAACATTTTGCTAACTCTCTGCTAACGTTTTGCTAACTCTCTGCTTACATTTTGCTAACTCTCTGCTAATGTTTTGCTAACTCTCTGCTAACGTTTTGCTAACTCACTGCTAACATTTTGCTAACTCTCTGCTAACGTTTTGCTAACTCTCTGCTTACATTTTGCTAACTCTCTGCTAACGTTTTGCTAACTCCCTGCTAACGTTTTGCTAACTCTCTGGTCTTTAACAGGTTTGGTTTGTTGCCTGTTGGGTTTAGTTGTTTAACATCTGAGTGAAGTTCTGTCTAAAGATCCAAACCTTCACATAAGTACCAGGTTTGGTTCTGATCACTCCTGAGCTCACCTGGTGACCCACCTCTTCAGGATCAAAATCTGGTTGAGGATCAGGGTCTTCACAGCTCCTCGTCTACCTGCTGATTTTTATTTCTCTTTCAGGTGAAAACTCAAGAAGCTTCACCTCCTCTGCTGGTTGGAGTGTCTTGATGCCTCCTCCTGTTCCTCAGCAGCAGCGCCCCCTGCAGGTCCTCAGCAGACCCTGTTTGACCTGAAAACCCTGAACCTGGTTCCTCAGGCTCTTTGTGGTTTCTGGATGGGATGAGCTTTGTGAGCCTCAGGCTTCAGACCAAACAGGAAGTTCATGTTTGCATCTTTGATCCACGAAGTTTCTGTTTCAGCCTGAATCCTCAGGGATTCAGAAAACAAACAAACAAACAAACAAACAAACAAACAAACAAACAAACAAACAAACAAACTCAGTGCGAAACTCAGACACTCCAATCAGCTCAGATCAGCTCAGGAGATATTTTACTAACAGACGATGATCGCCTGCCTTTCATGATTAGGATCTGTCCTGTGCTTCAGGAGATATTTTGCTAACAGGGAGTTGTGTTGAGCATCATGCTCAACACAATGAAGCACAGGACAGATTCTAATGAAACTCAGCTGATTTTACAGAGACTGAGCTAAAGTTTAGTGCAGAACTTAACCCGGGTCAAAGTGAACAGGACCAGTTCTGGTTCAGACTGGGTCTGATGAACTCTGCTGCAGTCTGCACCTCACTGGGTTTCTATGCAATAAAAGCTAAACAGATGGTTTTATTATTGGAGTCGGCTTTTATTCTGAAATGTAATTTATTTTGAAAATATTCAAACTCTAGAAAGGGTTTTTGACAATCAGCTGACCGACTTATTTATTTCATTTCACTGGAAAAAGTCAAAGTATTTTATAATTTAACCAGTTGTTGTGTTTTTAACAAGCTGAACCAAAGTMTGTGTTTTTCTCTGAGTGTGTTTCTGTGTGGAGTGGGTCAGAACCAGAACTTAGACCTGCTGTATTCTCTGCATGTTTTCTCTTTGTTTACAGGGTTTGGGTTWAAAAAAAAAGAATCTTTTTCAAAAAATAAAAAGGTCAAGAAGACTTGACATGAGTTTGTTTCTTTAATGACCATTTTGACAACCTTTGGTTTCACTTATTTTATGTAATGTCTGGACCTCCTAAATAAAAATGTTTCTTATTTAAGTTTACATCAAATGTGACCCGTCACAAACAAGGATTAAGTCTAAAAGTGAAGCAGAGAAATAGCCAAATATATTTGGTCAAAATAAAACAAATAAATCCCTTATCAATGTTTAATTTGAATAAACTGTGTGAAATACGATAATAAAAAATTTTCGAAGCACTTTTTTGAGCAGTAGCAACAAAAAAACCTGATTTTGCAGAAAAACACCTGTAAGTTTTGAGATATTTTCCTGAGTGAGCAATTTTTTTGTTTCTTTCCAGCTGGGAAATCTCAATATTCAAATACTATTTGAAGTTTCCACTTCATAATGATATGAAAAATTCTTCATTAAAATGACTTAAAATTAGTATTCAGACCAAATATTAATGTAATATTGTAACCAGTAAGTATATCTGGTTCTGTTTATGATATCAGAATGATCCAGGTATGAAAATGTAGCTTTTTGTGATGAGATCATTTTAACCTAATTTGACTTAATCCTCATTTTGATTTAAGTCACAAATTAATATAATATTTAAATG
>NW_013954030.1:65027-66121 GCF_001266775.1 Austrofundulus limnaeus
TATTTTGATAGTCCTGAAGCGGACGCAGCGTGCTTCCTGCCGCCATCTTGACGCAGCTCAGGTCGGTGTCAGTCAGGAAACAAGCCGAACCGAGCGGCGCCCCTGCGGTTCACCGACAGCCTGACCCCGGTGTCTCGGAGCGGAGCTCAGCGTTTACCCCGGGATGGAGCACTCTCCCGGGAGGATGACCGCAGCCTGAACCGGAACCGGTCGGATTAAAGCCCCGAACCGTCCAGAACCGCCCGTTAGGAGCGGTGTCTGTTCAGTCATGGGTGTTGTGGTGAATTTAGGTGTCAGTTTAATTGTAGCAGGTAGTCTTTAGCTGTTAGCAGCTCAGCTAGCTAACAACTTATGACTAAATAACTAAGTAAGTTCGGGTGAACGAACTGTTGCCAGCAGCGGGACCGGACCGGACCGGACCGGACCCTGCAGATGGGTCCTTGTCAGTAACCCTGAACGCGCACGTGTGAACGCGCCACACTTGGACCGTGTTGTTGTCTTAAAGGAAACACCGGCGGCAGTCTGACAGGTCGGGACACGACGGGTTCTGCAGATGTGGAGCTGAAGGTTCGGAGGACGAACCGAACCGGCTGCTGAAGGGAGGGCATGGCTGGTCGGAGGAAGAACCAGGGAGTGGAGCTTTAACCCAACGAGCTGCACCCAGAACCGATGAGTCAGTTTTGACAACGGAAACGGGGACCGAGCGACGAACCGGGCTCAAAGCGGGCCACGTCTAGAACCAGCACCGCGGTCTGGACCCGGAGACAAAGATGAAGAAGACGGAGAACAAAAACAAGAGGAAGCTGTGTGTGGAGCAGCAGGAGGGCGGGCAGGAGGAGAAGGAGGAGGTGAGTTGAGCCTGTGAGTCCGCGCTCAGGGCAGAAACACACACTGAGTTATCCCGAGTTATCCCGAGTTATTCTGAGTTATCCCGAGTTATCCCGAGTTACTCTGAGTTACTCTGAGTTATCCCGAGTTATTCTGAGTTATCCCGAGTTATTCTGAGTTATCCCGAGTTATTCTGAGTTATCCCGAGTTAACTGAGTTATACTGAGTTATCGCGAGTTATCCTGAGTTATCCCGAGTTATACTGA
>NW_013954030.1:67121-67697 GCF_001266775.1 Austrofundulus limnaeus
ATTCTGAGTTATCCCGAGTTAACTGAGTTATACTGAGTTATCGCGAGTTATCCTGAGTTATCCCGAGTTATACTGATTTATCCCGAGTTATACTGATTTATCCTGAGTTATCCCGAGTTATCCCGAGTTATCCTGAGTTATCCTCATTTATCCCGAGTTATCCTCATTTATCCCGAGTTATCCTGATTTATCCTGAGTTATTCTGAGTTATCCAGAGTTATCCTGATTTATCCTGAGTTATCCTGATTTATCCTGAGTTATCCTGATTTATCCTGAGTTATCCCGAGTTATCTTGAGTTATCCCGAGTAATCCTGAGTTATCCCGAGTTATCCTGATTTATCCCGAGTTATCCTGATTTATCCCGAGTTATCCTGATTTATCCTGAGTTATCCTGAGTTATCCCGATTTATCCCAATTTATCCCGAGTTACCCTGAGTTATTCTCATTTATCCTGAGTTATTCTGAGTTATCCAGAGTTATCCTGATTTATCCTGAGTTATCCTGATTTATCCTGAGTTATCCTGATTTATCCTGAGTTATCCCGATTTATCCTGAGTTATCCCGAGATATTCTGA
>NW_013954030.1:68697-69383 GCF_001266775.1 Austrofundulus limnaeus
GAGTTATCCTGATTTATCCTGAGTTATCCTGATTTATCCTGAGTTATCCTGATTTATCCTGAGTTATCCCGAGTTATTCTGAGTTATCCCGAGTTATTCTGAGTTATCCCGAGTTATTCTGAGTTATCCTCATTTATCCCGAGTTATCCTCATTTATCCCGAGTTATCCTGAGTTATCCTGAGTTATCCAGAGTTATCCTGATTTATCCAGAGTTATCCTGATTTATCCTGAGTTATCCCGAGTTATTCTGAGTTATTCTGAGTTATCCCGAGTTATCCTGAGTTATCCTCATTTATCCCGAGTTATCCTCATTTATCCCGATTTATCCCGAGTTATCCCGATTTATCCCGAGTTATCCCGAGTTATCCCGAGTTATCCTGAGTTTTCTGATTTATCCCGAGTTATCCAGAGTTATCCAGAGTTATCCAGAGTTATTCTGAGTTATTCTGAGTTATTCTGTTATTCTGAGTTATCCAGAGTTATTCTGAGTTATTCTGAGTTATCCCGAGTTATTCTGAGTTATCCCGAGTTATCCAGAGTTATCCTGAGTTATCCTCATTTATCCCGAGTTATCCTCATTTATCCCGAGTTATCCCGATTTATCCCGAGTTATCCCGAGTTATCCTGAGTTTTCTGATTTATCCCGAGTTATCCAGAGTTATCCAGAGTTATCCAGAGTTATTCT
>NW_013954031.1:0-256 GCF_001266775.1 Austrofundulus limnaeus
TTTGAAAAGAACCCGTGACGTTTCACCCCTCCCTCGGGGAAAATCACGTTCAGTGACGTAGGTACGTCGTGACGTAGGTACGTCGTGACGTAACGACGTCGTTACGCTGACGCTACGTCTTGACGCAGTGCGTCAGACCCAAGATGGTGGCTGCCCTCGGACACAAAGCCAGCAGCTGCTCATCAACACGGAGCAAAGCCTCCGTCTCTACGCTCACCAGCGTAATGTTTTTAGCTCCACGTAACCCCACAAGGCA
>NW_013954031.1:3530-7786 GCF_001266775.1 Austrofundulus limnaeus
TTCAACTACTGTATTTATTGGTTTTAAGAATGTGTGAAATAATCTAGTAGCTTATATTTTATTTTTTGAAAATAAGGGGCAGAGAATAAAATTAGACTTTCCTTTCTGCTTTCTGCCTTTCATTTCATTTGTGATTTTTTTTGTGTGTATAGAATTAATTTTGTTTTTAAATGAAAATGAATTAAGATCTTGAACTTGAATTAATCCAGTATAAAATACACAGGCAGAGGGAGGTCTGGGCCTCCCTTCTGAAGCTGCTGCCCCTGCGACCCGACCCCGGATAGGCGGAAGAAAATGGATGGATGGATGGATGGATTTAAATGAAAATGAATTAAGATCTTGAACTTGAAATAATCCAGTATAAAATACACAGGCACACTTTATTGTATTTGTTTATTTATTATTTATAATAATCCATAAACAACAGTAACTTTATTCCCACCCACAAAAAAGAAAAAAATAAATTAAATCTGTTCAAGCAACACAATGACAACCTGATATCAAACAGAAATATCTCATTAACAAGCTGTCAACTCCATCATGATGAAGCGCTTTACTTTGTGTTGTGTCAAGCAGCTTTTCATACATTTGGCCACAGGTTGGAGCCAAATAAAACTGTGTTGGAAAGCTTCAAGTAATGAACCCTTTTTCAAAGCAAGCTTCAGTGCTTCAGAAAAGCYTCATTTGCCCATCACTACTTCAGAGACAGGGCTGACACACTGAGGAATCAGATGACTCAATCCTTTGATCGTTCATTTGATTACTACATTGCCTAGTGTTCAGTGGTGGGCAGCGCTAATCCAAAAATTAGCTCCGCAATTTCTAAAGCGCTTATGAAAATATGTAGGTCCGCAACTTCAAAAACGTTTATGCCGTAGAAAAACTAGCGGAAGCTAATTTAAAAATACAAGTTCAATTTGACACTTACTAGCTGACAATTCATGTACAATATATGCACAACACTGCCATCTAGTGGTGTATGAACACTTGTACAGCTTAGTCCTACAACCGCCGATTGCTGGGGATGTGATTTCCTGAAACAGACTTTTGGCTCCTGGTGTAAAAACTAAAACGTTGTTGAGGATTGCTAGTCGGCTGCTTCTTTGTCTTTTTCTTTTTTTGTTGTAGATTTTTCATTAAAAAAGTGTAAGAAATACGTGTTTAATATCGGCTGAAATCAGATGAAAACACAAATGTTAAATAAGATGATCTGTGATATCAAGTAAATGTCATTCAACCCAGAATTCTGGAGAGACGAGTGAGGTTTATTTGTCACCGGCTGACAAGCCAAACCACACTGAATGAAAAACAGGAAGTTCCCCTTTATATACTGTACACGATTCTTCAATGCCTGAGTTCGCCCTCTGCTGACCTACGGCTGAATCACAGGCATTCAGACAAAGACCTCACACTAATGGTTCAAATCAAAAAAGAATTTTAAAACTGTTTATTGGAAAAATGAAGCGATATATTCTGGGTACATGACAGACTGACGGGAAATAAAAGCACGGGGAACAGGAAACTGGTATCTTCCCTTCAAAATCAGAGCTTGGATTTTAAAGTTTTTCATGTTTCCATTGGATTTTAAAGTTTTCCAGTTCACCTGAAACTCATCAGACTGAAGAAGTCTCTTGGAGGAGAGACGAAACGTTTCACTAAAGAAGAACCCATCCAGAGGACCTACTTATTTTTTCTTTTTGATTTTTTTCCTTCCTGGATTAGGACATTTTCCATGTAGTTGCTCCAGTTGACCACTAGATGTCAGTCTTCACCAGCATAACATCTTTAAATTTTAACACCGTTGGCCGATTGCTTTTGAGCTCCCCAGTTGTAAAGTAAAATAAGTCAATACATACAAAATTTTAGTATGAATTACAAACATTTACTGTTTTAGCTGGGACAGGGAGTACTAAACATTGCCTTCCTGTTACGTTAGCAGACACAAAGCATTGTGGGAATTCAGAACAGTGACCGAGAGCAACAGTCAGCAAGGATGTATACCTTCTCAATAAGTGTGTTTATCTGGGAGGGGTGCTGTTGGACAGATCATGCTTGTTGTGACTCATTGACAGTCATACCTTCTGCTGTTCAAGATAATAATGACTGGTAGATAATTAGTTATTAGTGGTGCTGCATTTTAATTTTAGAAAGTGCAAATCTGCTTACGAATTATAAAAAATAGTAAGACCGCTAAAGTGCAAATGAAATATTTAGGTCCACAATTAGTGGATTTGCGCTTTAGCGGGCTGGTGCCCACCACTGCTACTGTTACTGCTCAAGTGTTCTCTCAATTTGAGATTGTCTCCCTGTCTGGATTAACCAAGGTTGTTTATGCAGTTCAATATACAACTTGCTCTTTGGACATATTGCCAGCTTGGGCTTTTAAGGAACTCTGGTTAGTACTAGGACCTTATGTCTTGTTTTATTAAATACTTTCTGGAGTTTTAACTGTCTGTTTTTAAACAGCAATGGGAGTACCAATCTTGAAGAAGCCTGGATTGGATGTTGACTTAGTTGCAAACTATAGACCCATCTCCCAACTTTCATTTTTATCTAAGCCCTTTGAAAAAGTTGTTTTTTCAGCATCTTACTGTATAGTTGTCAACAAATAATTCGTTTGAGCCGTTTCAGTCTGCTTTCAACTCAGTTCTAATCAAAGTGGTTAATGATCTATTAGCAAACTCTGACAATTGATAGTTCTTTGGCTCTATTAATACTAGATCTCAGTACTGCATTTGACACTGTGGACCACTTTATTTTGTTGGACAGACTTGAACATGTCATTGGTCTAAATGAAACTGTCCTCTCATGGTTGAGATCCTATCTGTCTGGAAGTCTGCAGAATGTCAGTTTTAAAAATGAGCTCTGTTACAAGTACTGTGAGCTACAGAGTCCCACAAGGGTCTGTGCTTGGCCCCTTGTTATTTTCTCTATCTTCTGCCTCTTGGTCTTCCTTTGCATTCATTTAATGTAACCTTTCATTGTTATGTGGATAATCTGCAGCTGAATACAGTATACCTTTTACACTTGCAACCTGTACTGATTTGTCTTAACTAGAGACCTGTTTATCTACAATTAGGAGTTGGCTATCAAAAAATTTCCTGCTTCTCAATGCTGATAAGACTCATTTCATGGTTATCGGACCTTCAAATCAAAATATTCTGCCCACCAACCCACAACGTCCCGAGTTGAGGTCAGCAGTGCACCATCCCCACCATAAACAGTGTTGGTGGTGAACCGCTTTTCCTCCCTGAGATGCCGGACGGTGGACCAGATTCGCTTCGAAGCCGTACGGAAGTCTTTTTCCATGGCCTCTCCGAACTCCTGCCACGCCCAAGTTTTTGCCTCAGCGACCACCTGAGTCCGCTTGGACTGTCGATACCTTTCGGCTGCTTCCAGAGTCCCACAGGCCAAAAAGACCCAATAGGACTCCTTCTTCGGCCTGACAGCATCCCTCACTGCCGGTGTCCACCAGCAGGTTCGAGGGTTGCCGCCATGACAGGCACCGACTACCTTATGCTCACAGCTCAGGTAAGCTGCTTCAACAATGGAGGCACGAAACATGGCCCACTCGGACTCAATGTCCCCCACCTGCCCTGGAACATGTTCAAAGTTCCCCCAGAGGTGTGAGTTTGACAGACGTTGACAGATGTTCCCAGCAGACCCTCACTATATGTTTGTGTCTGTCAGGTCTGATCGGCATCCTCCCCCACAAACGGAGCCAACTCACCACCAGGTAGTGGTCAGTTGGCAGCTCCGCCCCTCTCTTCACCCGAGTGTCCAAAACATGCGGCCGCAGCTCAAACAAAACGACAACAAAGTCGATCATTGAACTGCGACCTAGGGTGTCCTGGTGTCAAGAGCACACATGGACACCCTTATGTTTGAACATGGTGTTCGTTATGGACAATCCATGACGAGCACAGAAGTCCAATAACAAAACACCACTTGGTTTCAAATTAGTGGGCCGTTCCTCCCAACCACACCTCTCCAGGTCTCACTGTCATTACCCACGTGAGCGTTGAAGGCCCCCATCAGAACGAGGGAGTCCCCGTTAGGAGTGCTCTCCAACACCTCCTCGAAGGACTCCAGAAACGGTGGGTAATCTGAACTGCTGTTAGGCTCATAGGCGCAAACAAAAAAATTATTTGTTCTTACATCTTTTTAACTTGGTTTTATCTACTTGTAATTGTTCAGCATTTAGTTTGAAAATGCTTAAGTGATTATTATTATTATTATTATTATTATTATTATTA
>NW_013954031.1:7874-10714 GCF_001266775.1 Austrofundulus limnaeus
CTTTAATATACTGTATTTCCTAGTACACACAGCCTGGTGAGGACCCACTGTTCATTATGGGGACAAAAGTCTGGGTCCCATCATAGGAAATACCATTCGTGGGTCAGGGATTAGGGGTAGGACTGAGGTGTGAATTGAGTTTAGGTTTGGTTTAGGGTCAGGTATGTACTGGGGTAGTTAGGTTTGCTTTAGGGGATCAGGTTGTGGCAACCCAGAGTTGCACAACTTAATTTCATTGTTTGCACCTGTGTTTTGCACCTCCGGCACTAATTATTGATTCTGGTCACCCGTGTTAAGCACAGTGACTTTACCTTTAAGAGCCGCCCAGACACTCTGAGTTGTGTTCGTTCATTCGATGGCTAGACCGGAATGAGCAGCAGCTCTCCAAACCTGCGTGCAAAATTTCCATTACGAGGCGTGTAATCCCTCCGAGAACATCTTTAATCAAAAGGGAACTTTTTATTATTTGTATTTTTGTATTGCTCTATTTTGATTTGTTGTAAATAATATGCAACCTGTCCAGGGTGTACCCCGCCCCTCGCACTGTGACTGCTGGATATGGGCACCAGTGACCCACGTGACCCTGAAAAGGAAGAAGCGTGTACAGAAAATGGATGGATGGATGGATGTAAATAATATATTTCAAACACCTTAATCCTTTTTTTGTCTGTGCTCACTTTCTTTATTTAAACTTTTTTGTCACTTATTATTTAATTAAGGTTAAATGGTATGTATTTTTTTATTTCTAGAATTGTACATGTCCTTGTGTGAGTGGTTATGCTACAAATAACTCTAAACCGCAAGTAAAATAACAGTAAAAGCTCTAGCTGGTCAAAAAACATTCTGTATGTCAGGAGGGAGACCTGACTGGCACCCAACTTAATTATTCAAATTAATAGCAATAAAATCATCAATAACCCAGAACCGTCACAAGGTTACATTATAGAAATGATAAATGAATGGAAGTCAATGCAAAGTCCTTACAAGGATAGAAGAACAAACATATCTGTATGAGTGTGTGTGTTTTACAGAGGGTATTTGGGGTCTAAGTGTAAAAACAGGCAGACTTGGAGTTGGTGACCTTTGACCCTGGCTTGTGCCTAGGTCAAAAGTGTCTATCCTTCCTACACAACAAACACACATAATACCCCACCCCCCAGTAAATGTCTGTCTGTGGTCTATTCCTGGTTTCTGTCTCTGATATAAATAGATCCACCTTTGAACCCGTGACACAGAAAATCAAAGGAACTATTTATCCTCTCACACAAACACATGCTAACACACCCTACAAAAAATATTACTATGTACATAAAAAAATGTACTTAATATTCTAAACATCTTTAAGATGGTATCCTACATGCACTATAATAAGGAAAAACTAAAGTCAGGAAACTGTGGCTCAGAGAGGCTGTAGTTTGTTTTGTTGCTTTTATCAAACATTATTTTACATTACATTACTAAAAACATAAATTTATGTCAGAAAAAAAGACAAGCAATAAATACAAATTAAGATCTAGTACACATTGCCTGCTGCGTTTCAGGCCAGAGTTTTAAATTACCATATTTATTCATGTATAATACGATCATTTATTGAGCTTAAAAAACATTAAAAATCTAATTATCAATAACCCGTGTATAATTCAACCCCCACAATATGGATAGTTTTATGATTTTTAGGGTTAAATTTCTAGTATTATACATGAATAAATACAGTAAGATCATCTTGTGTTGAGAAATGATGGAGTTGTAGTTGTTTCAGTCAAACCATCAACAGCTTCATACACTTCAGTCAGTGCTCRAAGACCTTGCTGTGAATCTCAGTTACCTCCACACAAACTGTAGCTTAGTATCTGTGAAACTTTCTGATGCATAACCATTTTTTGTAGACTGATTTTCATTAGCTGTGGTAATCATTTTAATCAGGTTCACACCACTAGTTAACCTGGATGTCAACCCCTGTTGTAGAGTCAATGAAGCAAAGTTTCTGGGTGTTATCATAGATGAAAAGCTCACATGGAGAGCCCATATAGATAATTTAAGAATAAAAATAGCTAAATCTATTGAAATATTATATAAAGTAAGAGAGTTATTTAACGATAAATCACTGTATATGTTTTATAACACATTAGTTATTCCGCACTTAGATTATTGTATAGAAATCTGGGGGAAGGCATGTAAAACAACTACAAATCCCATTTTTCTTTTACAGAAAAGAGCTGTAAGGATTATAACTAGAAAACCTTACAGTCACCCAACAAATATATTGTTTTGTCAGCTGAGGTTATTGAAATTTTATGAGTTGGTTGATTATAATATTTTGCAGGTCATGAATGAGGCTCATAAGAACATATTACCTGTAAACATCCAGTCAAGTTTTGTTAAACGAGAGCAGTTATAATCTTAAGGGGATGGAGATGTTTGTGAAGCCTAAATTTCAAACCAGTTTGAAGGAACGATGTACGTCAATTCAGGGAACAAGATTATGGAATAAACTGGAAAGTGTTGTTAAAAATGCCAGATCATTGGGCCTCATGCAAGAACCGTTCGTACGCACAGATTTGTTCTTAAGTTGTGCGCACGAGTGATTTAGGAGAATTTGCAGCATTCGCCAATGTTTTCGTATTCTACGATTTTTTTCAGATACGAACAAAATTCAGGAGTGGTCCAGACCTGTCGTATATTTTACCAGCAGTCAGTCTGCTGTTATCCAGACGGGTTTTCTTCACTAATAACTTTATATTTCGTTAGTTTGAAGATATTTTGAGTTGAAAATAAATCACACTTCATTTAGGATAAGAATAAGGACATGTTGTTACATGAGGACCAGTGTTCTGTTGCAT
>NW_013954031.1:11622-13163 GCF_001266775.1 Austrofundulus limnaeus
GCCTTGCATTTTATTTTGATTTTGTATTTATTGTATGCAAAATTTGTAAGTTTTAATAGGAAATTGTTTGTTTATTGTAAATTGAAGAATGTTTTCTTTGAATTTGTTTGTTTGTAAAAAAGGGGCAGAGACTCTAAGATTCTTTCTTCTTCTGCTACCTTTCATCTAATTTAATTTGTGATTTGTATTTTGTTGTAAGTTGAGTTTGTGTTGTTTTTAAATGAATAAACTTTTAACTAAACTAAACTAAACCCTCTCTGAAAGTGTTGTCAAAATTTTCTCAGTGATTCTTGAACCTTTTGCAGATGTTAGAGATAATAAGTGAACTATTGATTGTACATTTGTGTTATCAAGCAGATTAAAAAGTGTGGTACAGTTACACAGTAACAGAACAATAAAGGATGTTTTTAGCAAAGATACAGAGAAACAAAGTGAGCCGAGTCATAGAAATGAAACGAGGACAAAGGTGAACAGAAGGGAAAAATGAGGTGAGCAGTCAGGCAGTCTCTGTCTGTAGGCCAACAGCTGATTACATCAGCTGCAGCTTCATTAGTGCAGCCATCACCTGCAACAGCCTGAGGCATACACACATTACATCCACTCACAGAGGCTTATCTCACAAAGCTCATGGCTTTAGCATTTTTGTTTGGCTGTTTTCCTGAATCCTTGTTTTAATGGTTACACTGGTTTGATCATTATGAGGTTTGCATAAAGTGTTCAATATAGTCAGAAAAACGTGTACTTGTCCATGTAATAATCAGGAACTTGTGCAGTGTGATGGTTTTTATCAGTGTGTGTGAATGTGTTTGTGCTCTGAAGGGAATACCACCATAAATTATAATATGCTGGATGTGATTATATTGGATTACAACTGAATTGAATTGACTGCATGTAATTGGATTTAAATCTGGCTGTGGTTTGGACTGGATTGGACTGGATGTAATTATCTCCTGCAGCTGAAGGCAAAGACAGAGTGATAATGTTTTTGCTTACATATGTGTGTTTGCCTGCCAAAATATCTCATTATCCACTTTACAGATTGTAATGACACTTAGGGAAAGTTTTTATTGGATGAACATAACTGAATAACATTTGGAATAAATATGAATCAAGGTGGCTACCAAAGCTGAGAAAACTTTGTAAATTCAAAAATGGCTATAATTTGGCAAGTTTTACAGATTATGAGCTGAGATTTAGTGTGTTAGTAGCTGAGTGTGGTGCCCTACACACTCTTCAAGCCCAGCACATTTCTTTAAAACCTTGGACATCTTCTCTTGTAATAAACCCTGTGTTCGTTTTGCAAAATACATCAGAAAACCTGAAACTGCACTTCAGTAAAAGGTATAAGACTATGGAATAATCTGGAAAATGATTATAAAAGAATTGGATCGATTATTCCTTTTAAAAATGATCAAAGTAAAATTGTTAAAGAAATTTGAAATTGTTTATTTTGTAATTGAATGAGTTACCGTTTCAGGTATGGGGCGCCGTTTGTAAAGTTACATAGTCAAAAATTACCACCAATAATAAAAATAAAATAC
>NW_013954031.1:15581-18619 GCF_001266775.1 Austrofundulus limnaeus
CAGCAACTATGCTGAGTCAGGCTTGATTTTTAATAATCTTTTCCTTTTAAATAAATAAATCAAATCAATCAAACCAAAACATCTAAACTAAAAGCTTGTTTGAAACAGAAGGTTTTTAAGCCCTTTTTGAAAAATTTGACATCATTGATGGAACGTAACTCAAAGGGAAGGGCATTCCAGAGGCTAGGGGCTCCAAACGAAAAAGCCCGGTCGCCACGGGTCCTATAGTGTGTTCGAGGAACAGCTAATAGATTTCAATCCTGAGAGCGCAAGCAGCGGACTGCATCGTATGTGGAGAGCATGTCCCTAACATAGGCAGGTGCCTGGCCTCTTAAGGCTCTAAATGTAAGAACCAGGATTTTAAACCAGATCCTAAAATAAACAGGTAGCCAATGAAGTTCTGGTAGGATTGGAGTAATGTGACTAGATTTAGAAGTTCGAGTTAAAAGTGTAGCTGCAGAATTCTGAACAAGTTGGAGAGGATGTAGCTGTTTTTGGTTCAAGCACATAAACAGGCTGTTACAATAACCCAGGTGGCTAGAAACGAAMGCATGTATGACCATTTTCAGATCTGAGGCAGACATCATAGACCGAAGTCTAGAAATGTTACGCAGCTGGAAAAAACATGTGGACGCTAAATTTTTAACATGTTTTTCTAGAGACAGGTCAGAGTCAAATATAACACCCAGATTACGAAGACTCTGATGGACAGCTGAACACAGAGAGCCCAACCGCTCCGTAACATTAGGGATCTTTTCTTCAGGGGCCAGAATTAGCWCTTCTGTCTTGTCCTAATTAAGCAGCAGCATATTTTCTGACARCCAGCTCTTTACCTCTGTGTCACAGTCCATCAGAGAAGCCAACTTGTAGGAGGTGSAATCATTAAAAGAGTCAAGTCATCTGCATAGAAGTGATGGGACACATCACAGAATTTATTTATGATCTGACTCWGAGAACAGATGTACAACAAAAATAAAATAGGTCGACGGAGACTAATAAGATCTGGTCTCTGGACTCTGGCRGGTCTTGGATCGGTTCCAACATGGAGAAACAACCTTAATGTCACYAGCTCCACTGAATCCTACCMCATCTCATGTGTTTGATCCCCCCCTTCCCAGATGTCTGCCCTGTTGTGAGTGTTTTTTTTTTTGTGTGTTCCTATGACTCTGTGTTTATGAGTAAACATAGGATCAGAGTAACTTTTTTAAAAACTCATCTCTCCTATTGTGTATTTTCAGGCTGCCAAAGGTAGCATGACCCTGTTGCGCAAGACCTGTTCACCTGTTCCCCCATGTTTTGTCATGTGTGTTTTTCTTGAACGGATGATCTTAACTGCATTTTGTTCTTCATTGCATCTCTGATGTTATGTTTGAATGACAATAAAGTTAATCTGAATCTGAATATGAACTAAATATAAGGTTATAGACAACCACAACAACTCTGGCTTTTTTTAAGCTTCCTGCAGTAATATTTGAACATGTTAAAAGGGCAACTTTATGTGTTTCTCAGGCAAATACTGTATTTAAACCCTTTACTAGAATAAAGTAACTATGTCACCGTCTGTTATTAAAATGCTGTTTATATGTTTAAGTAGAAAATAAACTTCACATCATATCTCTTTCTAAACACCTTGAAATTGGTCTCTGTCTTTTTAAGAACCTGCTTCTGCTTCAGTCCCGCCCATTTCAGCACATCATCAATGCGCTTCTCTCTACGGGGCTCTGCTGTTTATAAACTGGAGCATTGTACACACTATGTTATAATGATAAAGTAAAAAGCAGCAACATTATGCAAGATCTGTTTTGAAAAATCGCATCTCAGGATACATATGACCCTTACCGTCAGACCAGAAAGTACGTTTTCTGAAGAACCGGAGCGATTACAGAGACAACGTTTCAGCTGGTAAGATTATTTCAGTCGCACACAACACAGACGCACACATACTGATCGTAATAAGTTACAAACCTTAAACACACAGACCAAACAATGATGTTTAACAATATAACGTGAGTTGTTTCTCAATTTACCTGGGTGTTTGTGTCCTTCTGAGTCTTGGAATTGCATCATCTTTTAGTGATAATCTTGTTATAAACCACTTAAATTCCCTTTTGTTCAGAAAGGTATCATCCATAAAGTGGCACACTTATACAATGTTTTTTGTTGGAGGGTTAGGCTACTTCCAAAATTGAAGTCCAACCCTTTTTAAGAACCGTGTCATCCTTGTGAAGCTTAAAAAGAGGATAGTCTCCTTGGCATCCGAAAATTCATCTCCTCAAAGGCATTTTATAGATTAGACAAATTTATTAATAAACAAAGTATATTAAGTAACAGTCAGTATGGTTTTAGAGCTAACAATTCGACATCAATGGCTCTCATGGAATTAATTGAACAAATAACAACTGCTGTTGATCAAAAACAGTACTGTGTTAGAGTTTTTGTTGATTTAAAGAAAGCTTTTGACACAACTGATCACACAATTCTTCTTGAAAAGCTAAATAAATGTGGTATTAGAGGACCAGCACTGCAGTGGGTAACTAGTTATTTGAAAAATAGGAAACGGTTTGTTCAAATAAATGATATAAGATCTGAACTTAGTAATATCACATGTGGAGTTCCTCAGGGTTCTGTACTTGGACCAAAGCTGTTTATTTTGTATGTAAATGATTTAGTAAATGTGTCAGGGTTGTTTAAACGTGTTCTGTTTGCTGATGAAACTACATTTTTTTTGTTTGGGTGTGGATATTGAAAGGATGTTGGAAATGATACAAACAGAATTTGTAAAAAATACAAACATGGTTCAAACTTAACAAATTGTCACTAAACTTGGATAAAACTAATTACATGATATTCAGTAATAAAAAGAAAACTATTGATTTTCCATTTAAAGTTGATGGTGTTGAGATTAGTAGAGTCAGTGAGATAAAGTTTTTGGGCATTATCATTGATAACATTATCATTGATGACATGGAGAGATGGAGAGCTCACATAAATTACTTAAGAACAAAAATAGCTAAATCTGTTGGAGTACTGTATAAAGT
>NW_013954031.1:19116-21001 GCF_001266775.1 Austrofundulus limnaeus
GTTTTTTGTTGTGTATATATGTTGTGTATATCTTTTGTTTTTAATGTATATAAATTTTTTGGTTTTAAATGAAATGAATAAACAATTTAAACTAAACTAAACTAAAAAAACGAATTTTTTTGATCCAAAAAGGGCTGGACTGAGAAGTAGCACTAGGAGCTCAGCAGACACGGTTTCACCAGGTTTCACCAGGTTTCACCAGGTTTCACCAGTCACGGGGTGGGCCTGGGGGTGGGGAGGTGTGCCCTGTGATGAGGAAGCTCAGCTTGGAGACACAGCCCAGTGGAGGACCTGGTCCTAAAAGGTGGTTCTAGTCCCAGCCAGTGGTTTTTGCTCCCCTGCCTTCTGCCTCAGGACACTGCAGGATTTCTCAAACATGCATGAATGAGTCAAAGTAAGACTCTGGACATGTTTTAGATGAGAGGATAACATTATAACATGATATAAAACTCAAAACAGTTGATTTTTACATGATATTGCCCCTTTAAAAAAAGTGACAGGACCTTGACTCACACAAGAAATTGAGAACCCCAGCAAACATTTCAAGACATTTTGGAGACTCTCATGAAATACTGTTCATCATTTAGTCTTCCACAGTTGCAGCTTGGTGAGACCCTGACACTGTGACCCATAAATTGAGAAATCCATTACCTTGTTTATGCTTTGTCAGATTAATTGAAGTCAGGTATGTCTTATTGGCTCCTGATACTTGAACCATAGCTTTAGCATGCTGTAAAACTGAAACGTTTATTTTAAAACAATGCTATTAAAGATACAAATACAAGATTTGCCCATAAAGACCRCGACATGATGTGTGCCTGTAATAATAACTGACCTCCATCATGGAGGGGAAACATTTCAAATGTCTGTATTCTTCTTTGAAAGCACCTCTCAGATGTTTCAGCAGCCCGTAAAATTGCTTTCGTCTCTACAAATTATAAGGGTGTAATAAATCAGCAGCTAAATCTGTATTTGAGTTGTCAGACTGCCTTATGACCAGGACTTCCTGCTACTAAAGCTACAGCCCAACTCCCTATCTGTCTTTATACACACTGATCCTCAATCCCATTTAGAGTCACATATGGTCAGGACTATTTCTGTACACCCCCACTGCACACTCAATCAAGCCCACAAACCTCAAGATGTGTATGTTTAACACATACATGCATGCACACACACACTCCGAGCAATAAAAAAAACATACATTTAGATGAAAGCAGTGTAAAGCAGTGACTTTTACCTTCATGTCTCGGCGAGAGGAAGGGAACGAACAGCAACTCCCACGCACACAATCACAGTGTAGTTGACAAGTTGTGTGGCAGATATATGGTTTGGAATGTGACCATAAAAAAATAGTGCAGAATCACCATGAGCTTTTCCGCACACAGAAAGGAGCCTTGTGGTGGGGGAGGGAAAGGTAGGCCTAATGTGGTTAACTGAAATAACTGAAGAGGTGGTGTTGAAGAGCTGTTATGGTGGTCTGTGAAGATTTGTCATACCAAACAATTTGATATAACTAAAACTCTAAAACAGGAGATAAAGACACTATCTTTTGTTCATCAGTACTTTTCTTGAGTGAACAGTGATATATTGTTTTTTCCCTTTAAGTAATATGTAAAATTGATTGCCTGTACACTCAAAAAACAACAACAACATAAAAACACAACTTTATATCCAAGGATAAAAATCACATCGTATAAACACAATGTCAGCCTAACACCTTTTGCAAACTAAACACAAATCTTGTGTTTAGTGTTTTACAAAACACTTAAAAACACTGGTATTGGCTGACTGGTACCTCTCTTGTCTGACAGTTTTTTAAAGGGATCCCCGATTAGTTGTAATATTAGACTTTATATGATAAACATATACTTTAACTGTAAAA
>NW_013954031.1:21278-24948 GCF_001266775.1 Austrofundulus limnaeus
CTCTGGTTTCATTAAAAAGTGCTGATAATCAAACATTGTCCAAGATTAACCTTCAGCATAGATATAGCTCACTTGCTGCCTCGCACCAATGATCTCTAACACTAACCCTAACCCCTCTCTGGTTTCATTTAAAAGAGCCAATTATCAGATATTGTCCAAGATTAACCTTCAGGGTGGATATAGCTCGCTAGCAGCCTCGCACCGAGGACCTGTCCACGTCATCATTTACCCAGAATGCTTTGCGTGTAAATAAAATGGCTCCGTCAGTGTTAAAATATATTTTAAAAAATTATAAAAAAATAAACAGCCTACAGTATTTTTACAGTCTTTATTTTAAAGTTAAAATAAATGTTTACCAAATAAAGTAATGTTACAACTAATCATGGATCCCTTTAAGTATCTGTCCTTAGAATGGTGCTTCCATTATTCATGAGTGGCTGRTTTATAGTCCATGAGTTTTAAAACATTGTGTCTCCCTGACGTGATTGTGTAATGAAAATAACATATTTTTCTTCTGTCACCCCCTCGCTGAGTCCCATCTTGTGCTTTGCCCCCAGGCAGAACTTCAGTCTTGCAAGGTGTGCAGCAGGTACAGTGTGACTGGTCAGAACTTTGTGGGCAAATTTATGCAGAAAAGTGATCTTAGCTCTTGCCACAGATCTCTCCATCTTTGCAACAAGGGGACAAGTCAGACTAGGTCCCAGTGCACCTGGCTAACATGTCTGCAAGGGTTGAGAGGAGGCAGGTGATGAGAAGGTCGCAGGCCACCCTTCGTGGGTTTATCTCAAAACTGTTAAGTACGTTTTGCTGTCCTGAAAGCTGTATCTTCTGTGTTTAACCTTTTCTCTGCCTGGCATGGTTCAGGGAATGCTTGTTTTCTTTCCCCGGGTACACATTATTACCAGACAAAGCATCAGGATTAGAAGAAGAACTGAACATCTCACACAAAGCAATATTTTTATTGTAATTTATCAACTGCAAGATAATCTGAAGAACAGGAGCTCTAATTCTGTCTTTGATGAGCTTAACTTCCCTGCTCAAAGATTCTTCTCACAGACAGGTTAATGATTTGTGTCGAAGCACAAAATTTTTTTYCCTTTGACTACAGCAGTTTTACAGCACGTGTTTTACTATAGTTGTCATGTACAAATGTGAATAGAAAAAGTTTTTATATTCTTGAGAGGCCCCTTATGGAGCCTGTCCAGTGACAGTGGAATAAATAAAAAGTAATGCCTGACCATGAGATAAAAACTGGTGGCCACAAGGTAATGCATAGAATGGACTAGAGCAGAGGTTCTTAACCTTTTTGACCTCGGGGCCCAATTTATTAGACATAAAGTAGCACGAGGTCCAGTCAGACATTACCAGTGTATGGATCAAAATGATAATTATTATAAATCTTGGATAATTTTTATTGTATTTACATCATAACTAAACTACCATAACTAACATAACTAAATTAAATACACTTACAGTTTAAAAGTAAAACTCCTGTCAAATAGTCACAAGACAGGAGGCTTCCTTACCAGATGAACCACCTCAACTGGCTCCTCTCGATGTGGAGAAGCAGCAGCTCTACTCTGAGTCTCTCCCAGATAACTGAACTTATTACCCTATCTCTAAGGGAGAGTCCAGCTACCCTGTGGAGAAAACTCATTTTGACCGCTTGTATCTGCGATCTTGTTCTTTCGGTGAACATAGGTGAGGGTAGGAACGTAGACTGATCGGTAAACAGAGAGCTTTGCCTTACTGCTCAGCTCCCTCTTCACCAGAACAGATTGGTACAGAGTCCGCAAAACTGCAGAAGCTGTCAATGTCGCTCTCCATTCTTCCCTCACTTGTGAACAAGACCCCAAGATACTTGAACTTCTCCACTTGAGAAAGAATTTCACACCAAACCTAGAGAGAGCAATCCACCCTTTTCCAACTGAGGACCATGGACTCAGATTTGGAGGTGCTGATGCTCATCCCAGCYGCTTCACACTCAGCTGTGAACTGCTCCAGTTAGAGGTGAGGATCCTGGTGTGATGACACTAACAGAAGCACATCATCTACAAACAGCAGAGATGAAATCCTGAGACCACCGAACTGGACTCCTTCCGTCCCCTGACTGCACTGAGAAATTCTGTCCATGTAAGTCATGAACAGAACTGGTGACAACGGACAGCCCTGACGGAGTCCAACTCCCACTCTGAAGTGGTGTGGCTTATACTTACTGGCAATGTGAATCAAACTCACTCAAAGCTTGTTTAGAGACTGAATGGCCCGTAACAATGGACCCACAATCTCATACTTGTGTAGCACCCCCCACAGTGTACATCAAGGAGCATGGTCGAATACCTTCTCTAAGTTCACAAAACACATGTAGACTGGATTAGCAAACTCCCATGACACCTCGAGGACCCTAGTGAGGGTAAAGAGTTGGTACAGTCTTCCACAGCCAGGACAAAACCCCCATTGTTCCTCATGAATCTGAGGTTTGACTATTGATCGGACTGTCTTCTCCAGCACCCCTGAAAATACTTTACTGGAGGCTAAGGAGAGTGATGGCCCTGTAATTAGAACACAACTTCCGGTCCCCCTTTTCAAAGAGAGGAACCACCACCCCAGTCTGCCAATCAAGTGGCACTGCCCCTGATCTCCACGTGATTTTGCAAAGGTGTGTCAACSAGGACAGCCCCACAACATCCAGAGCCTTSAGGAAATCAGGGAACTCATCCACCCCTGGAACCCTGCCACCGTGGATCTTTTTAACTACCTGTGGGCGGCTGTGGTGGAGTGGTTAGGGGAGTCGTCCTGGAACCGGAAGGTCGCAGGTTCGATCTCCCGTCTGGCCATTTCAATCGTTGTGTCCTTGGGAAGACACTTCACCTGCCTTGCTTACTGATGGTGGTCAGAGGGTCCAATGGCACCAGTGCATGGCAGCCTCACCTCTGTCAGTGTGCCCCAGGGCAGCTGTGGCTACAATATAGTTTGCCATCAGTGTGTGAATGGGTGTGTGAATGGGTGAATGTCTGTAAGTGTAAAATGCTTTGGGGTCTGAAGGGACTTTGCTCTATAAGTGCTCAATAAGTTCAGTCCATTACCATTTACCTCAGCGACCTCAGCTCCAGGTATGGAGACACCAACCCCAAAGTCCTCAGACTCTGCTTCCTCCATTGAAGACGTGCCGGTGGGATTCATTCAGGCTGAGCCCAGCCAAGTCCCATGTGTAGAGACCTAGCCACCAGGCGCTCGCCGACAAGGCCGTCCCCCAGGCCTGGCTCCAGGGTGGGGCCCGGTAAGCCACGTCCAGGCAAGGGACACCAAGTTCCTCGATTAATTTTATCCAAAGGAGTCTGTCGAATCATTCTTTGTCTGACCTGTCTCATTTTGGTTAATTGAAATTATAATTTTGGATACATCCACAATCAATTTATCAAATGTCAAGCTTAGTTTTTCCAATTTTTTTCTATATTAATAATGGAATTTTAGTTTCAGATAACAAGTGCATTGTTTTTGTACAGAATGATTACTTTTATCTGAAGACTAGTTTTAATTAGATAAATTAACTCACATTTCATTTACAACATCACTTTTAGTCATACATTTAATGTTAGATATTCAAAATATTTATTTTTTCCTTACCACTTTGGTCATTATGGTTATCCAGTCATATAAAGTATATAGT
>NW_013954031.1:25832-30110 GCF_001266775.1 Austrofundulus limnaeus
GAAATACTCAGACCAGCCCTTCTGGCACCAACAACCATGCCACGTTCAAAGGCACTCAAATCACCTTTCTTGTCTTGACCATGTCTACATGCCTAAATGCACTGAGTTGCCGCCATGTGATTGGCTGATTAGAAATTAAGTGTTAACGAGCAGTTGGACAGGTGTATCTAATAAAGTGGCTGGTGAGTGTATATTTACACTAACATCTCTCCAGAATTAATATCTTCTGTCTTTTCTTAAAACTTTCTGTAGTCTGGGGTGTCCTCAGATGATCAGGGAGGCCATTCTACAGAATAGGTGTGGCCAGGGCCGGATTAACACTTCGCTGTACCTCGGGCAACAATATTCAAGGGCCCCATCATCACGACCCCAGGATTACCAGTCTGGCAAAATACAGAGTAAATTATTGCAATACATAGTAAATATATTAGGAAACTTTGAAATAAATCTAAAAATATTGGTCTATGATTCAAACACAAATGTTGTATCTAGGTATATTTCATAATAAAACACAGTGAAGTCATAATCACAACAATCAACTTAGTTAAATTGAAAAGAAAAAGACCGTCACTTTTACTGTAAAAATAATAGTTGATTAAACAAACATTTGTGTAAAACAAATAAAGAATATTGAAGAAATTTTCTTTTTGTGTGGTTTTTCTTTTTCTTAATTATAATGTAAAATATTAATTGTTACTCTTTTCATTATGTAACTGATTTATAAAATGATAATAACTTGTAGTTAAAAAGAAAGTATACATCAAAGACATAAAGAACATTATTATTTTGTTTGTTAAAGAAAATAAAATGTCTATTTTGAGAAAGGTCTTTTCAAACCAGAGTCAAAGTCAAGTGGAAACGTTTATTTCCCCTTTGGGGACCCTTACAGGACCAAACCTGGTAAATCCATGATCCTCACCTGTAGGCTCTCAGTCATTGAAAATCAGCCGACTGGTTTAAAATCTTACAGTGTGACTCAGCCTTAACCACTCTGCCACAGCCACCTTAAACTTTAAATTCAATTGTTCACTTTTTTGTATTTGCTTGCAATTGCAAAGGTTATGAATTCACTGTGGTCACAGAAGTATCAGGAACACAGATGCACAAAATAACTTAAGAGATAGACTATAGTATTGTAGCGTGGCACCTTACAGCTACACACAGAGAAAGTGTAGCTCTTCTAGTTCAACCACCAAATGGCATTTTTGAGGAAGCTTTATTTTGAACAACAGAGTGAAACCCACAGGTCTTCTTAATGACTGCCTCTCTCACTTATGGTTTCTCTGCTGAATGGTTTAACACAAACTAACAAATAAAGAACACACAAATTAGAGTAACACAACAGACTAACCACTGAAAGACCATTGCTAAACAATTCACTGAAACGATTAACAAAAAACATGAATCCTACACAMTGAATCCACACGACAAACAGCCAAACAYAGTAGAACGCTACAGTATATAAGTTACAATATCACTGTCCCACTGGCAACAAGCCCTTCAGGCTCTGGACTGTTTGTGTCTCTGTTGGTCCACTGGTTAACTATAGACACAGATATTCTCTTAGCAGACAAAGGTCTTGTTCAGCAAGAACATGTCTCTTTGGTGCCTGCAGGCTGCATGTTAATAACAAACACTAATGAAGAGAAATGAGCTTTTCATCTTCAAGGACTCTTTGTGAGCTACACAAAGACATATACACTTTATACGCAGCTTGTCAGCGGAAATGGTTCCTTACTGACATTTAGCTTCATCTCTGTCAAAAACAGAACATTTGGACAGTAGTCACAGTGTTGATGCTGCAGCATATCACAATACGCTGCAGTGTGTGTGTGTGTGTGTGTGTGTGTGTGCGTGCGTGCACTGGTGGTCTGGTGATTCTTTCACAGCCTAACGAGGTAAGCAACAACATGCCCGGGGCCCTGCAGGAGACAGGACACACACAGCCACTGCAGCTTGTTGAAGCTGGTTGATATTTGACTTGTCAAACTTCAGTGAATCATTGGTTCATAGTTAACCTCAGTGACTTTGGCTGCAATTCACTGATCACTAATGTTGTTTTCTTTTTACTTTTTTTCCATTGTTATCTGAAGAACATCAGAAATATTGTAACTAATGTAAAAACCTTAAAGTGATGTTGAAATACACTGCCAATAAAAACTATAAAAGTCCTTGTATGTTTTACCGTTTTGTTATGTTTATAAATTAGTTATGTTTAAAATAAATGGTCCTTTGTGACAAAATAAAACCGTCCTCAGTGTTTAAATGAAGTCAAACTTCTACAGATTGTTACCAAGTAAATAAAATATTATAATGTTGTGACCATCATGAAGTTGGTTTAGTCCAGATGTAGATTAGCTGTTGATGCAATGATTACTTTGAGTTTTATTAAAGTCTGTGTTCTGATACAAAAGACATTTTTTTCTATCAGCTCAGTCAAAAACACAGACACACAAAGACACACACACAAGCACTTCATTCCTGTGGCAGCAGGGCATTGATGAAATGAAAACACCTTGAATTAAGTAAAAAAAAAAAACTTGTAATATTCACAACAGAACAGCGCTAACTCACTGTTATCAGAATATTGTGTTATTAGTCACAGAATGAACACACAACGCCCAGCCACTGTTAGACAGGTATTTAAATTAGTAATACTGGGAAAAAATAAAAACATATTTCTGTTTTAAATGTCTTTGAATTACATATCAGAGACAACACTTGTTTGTTTGTTTTTTTGTGTTGGTTTGTTTGTGTGTTTGTTTGTTTATTCATTCATTCCTTTGTTCGTTCATGTGTTCATTTTTTAGTTGGTTCATTTGTGTGTTCATTCGTGTGTTTGTTTTTGTTTGTTTGTGTTTGTTTGTTTGTTTGTGTGTTGTCTGTTTGTTCATTTTTGTGTTTGTGTGTTGTTTGTGTGTTTGTCTGTTCATTCATTCATTAGTTTGTGTGGTTGTGTTTGTTTGTTTGTTTGTTTGTGTGTTTGTTTATGTGTTTACGTGTTTGTTTGTTTGTGTGTTTGTTGTTTTTATGTTCTTTGTGTGTTTGTGTGTTTGATGTTTGTGTGTTCTTTGTTTTTTGTGTGTTTGTTTGTGTCTTTGTTTGTGTGTTTGTGTCTTTGTTTGTGTGTTTGTTTGTGTGTTCGTTGTTTGCGTGTTCTTTGTTTGTTGTTTGTTTGTGTGTTCTTTGTTTGTTGTTTGTTTATTGTTTGTGTCTTCGTGGTTTGTGTGTTCGTTGTTTGTGTGTTCGTTGTTTGTGTGTTCTTTGTTGTTTGTTTGTTTGTTGTTTGTGTGTTTGTGTGTTCATTGTTTGTGTGTTCATTGTTTGTTTGTTTGTTTGTGTCTTTGTTTGTGTGTTTGTGTCTTCGTTTGTGTCTTCGTTTGTGTGTTCGTTGTTTGCGTGTTCTTTGTTTGTTGTTTGTTTGTGTGTTCTTTGTTTGTTTGTTGTTTGTGTGTTTGTTTGTGTGTTCTTTGTTTGTTTGTTGTTTGTGTGTTTGTTTGTGTGTTCTTTGTTTGTTTGTTTGTTTGTTTGTTTGTTTGTTTGTTTGTGTGTTCGTTGTTTGTGTGTTCTTTGTTGTTTTGTTTGTCGTTTGTGTGTTTGTTTGTGTGTTCATTGTTTGTGTGTTCATTGTTTGTGTGTTCATTGTTTGTGTGTTCTTTGATTGTTTGTTTGTTTGTTGTTTGTGTGTTTGTTTGTGTGTTCGTTGTTTGTGTGTTCTTTGTTGTTTTTGTTTGGCGTTTGTGTATTTGTTTGTGTTTTCATTGTTTGTGTGTTCATTGTTTGTGTGTTCTTTGATTGTTTGTTTGTTTGTTGTTTGTGTGTTTGTTTGTGTGTTCGTTGTTTGTGTGTTCTTTGTTGTTTTTGTTTGGCGTTTGTGTATTTGTTTGTGTTTTCATTGTTTGTGTGTTCATTGTTTGTGTGTTCTTTGTTTGTTTGTTTGTGTGTTTGTTTGTGCGTTCATTGTTTGTTTGTTCTTTGATTGTTGTTTGTTTGTTTGTTTGTTGTTTGTGTGTTTGTTTGTGTGTTCGTTGTTTGTGTGTTCTTTGTTGTTTTTGTTTGGCGTTTGTGTATTTGTTTGTGTTTTCATTGTTTGTGTGTTCATTGTTTGTGCGTTCATTGTTTGTTTGTTCTTTGATTGTTGTTTGTTTGTTTGTTTGTTGTTTGTGTGTTTGTTTGTGTGTCCTTTGTTTGTTTGTTTGTTTGTTTGTTTGTTTGTTTGTTTGTTTGTTTGTTTGTTTGTTCTCTCCCACCACAGTCCCATGGGGCTCTGAGCAGTCT